>NW_015388212.1:22149-89518 GCF_001527695.2 Protobothrops mucrosquamatus | reverse complement strand
GAGTGAAACAGCTCATGAGTTTTCTAACAGTTTAATCACTGTGCATGCTACTAAGAACTTTCCAATTTACGAAACTTCCCATGTGACCAAATGTGAGCTCCCTGCATTTAAACTTTTAAAAATCTACCCATATGACCTGACAATGTTTTTTAATATTTATTTTTCAACTGGGTATCTGAATGGAATATACTTAGAGCAGACTTCTTGAAAATCAATGAGAAGTCAGCTAGTCATCAACAAACTAGGGTTTGATTTCTAAGGTTGTCTAAGGTTAGAGTCATTCCATTGATTTTATTTTTTAAATATGCCATACATTTATTTATAAAAATAGAGAAAGGTGGAAATGGCTAAATGAATTTCCATGTTAATGTGAAAGCATATGCATTGTGATTCTGTTGAAGTTTATATTCTGTAAAGTCCTAGTAACTTCTTTGTTTAAACTCAAGATAATTCACTGTGGTACTTATTATAAGCCCTATTAGCCCCAATCTAATTCAACGGTTAGAATTACTAGAATGACAGCAGGCTTGCTGTTATCCTGATTCCCATCAAAAGCAATGAAATGGAAAGCCAACCCCAGAAGCGAATAGTCTACACTACTTTTGTTATCTGTCCACATCTTTTGCAATGATAACCTTCCAGAATTTGAAACTGAAGAGGGGCTAAACATCAGGTGGTCCACAAAGTATCGTCAGTGACAGCTCAGTCAGCTCGTGTGACTCTAATCACTTGGAAGATTAGCATACCCAAGTAGGACTCATATATTTAGCAAAACCATATGTACACTGCTTCAGATGTCCACAATATTTGATGTTGGAAGTAAACAATTGGGGGGGGGGGCTGTATTTGGCACTGAGAACATGCTGTGTATGTTTCCAGTGATGGCTGCTGCTGGGGATTGCTTGATCAGTGTGGTAATCACATGATGGATGTGGTAATCACAAAACACTGATTTACTGGAGAGCAAACTAATGACCTTGCTTCTCCACCACCTGAGGTTACTTTTGCCATCTTTCTGGGCACCTGGGCATGATTCCAAATAAAGCACTGGATTAAAACCACTTGCTATTTATTATTATTTAATTCAATAGGGGGCCTAGAGACATTTGTATACACTAGGATGATATTGAAGACTACGTCAGAGATTATCACATTGCTTTCTATTTAATAATTCTTCTTTTAATTAAAATAATATAAAATCAAGCAGAGCTGCAAGTCTGAAGCATTAGTGCTCAGAAATACTGTGGTGACTTCCCTGATGTACCAATCTTTCACTTTCTCTGTGAGAATCTTCCACAATGTATTGATGTTCAAAATGCACTATATATGTTCTTTTGGCAGTGGTTGTCTGATTGTCTAGAAATTGAATTCTGTCTTGTCCGTTTCTCCACCCCTTTTTCCATTTGGAATTATATGTGATAAAATCCTTAGAGAGGCTACAAAGCCAAGATGCCCTTGAGTTGAGCTCAGTTCTGATGATTACATGGATCATCCATGATACTTTCTAGGCAACAATATGGAGGATATCTCTTCTTGTCTTTTTCTTAAAACAATAAACAATGTTTTCATTCAGAATAAGTTTAGGAGCACAGTGGTTCACGTGGTTAGGATGCTGGGTTGGAAGTTAGCAAGCTCACAAGGTGAGGTTTGCTCTAGCTCCTGCTGGGGACATGAAAGGAGCCCTCAACTAGGCATTCCTCAAGCATCCAAATATAAATCACATGACCCTGGGCATGCTGCAATGGTCATAAGTGTGAAAAATGGTCATAAGTCATTTCAGTGCAATTGCAACTTTGAACAGGTTTTTTTTTTTTTTTTGGTCATCAAGTTTTTGACACCTTGCTAGGTGGTACTTGAATATTGCCATATCCTAAAAGTGATACAATCGATGAAAAGGTTGAAAAGCCCTGTTCTAGTCTGCAGCTCTTCCTCCTGTCTCCCAAGATCATTTGCACATACCATTACACAACTTCAGGTAATACTGTTTTCTGTTACAAGTCTTTCTATCACTGTAAAACCTCTCTGATTGTCCTCACTTCCCAATCTAAAAGACCAAATGGGAGAAGTTTCTTCTTGTTTTCTTCCCTTGGAATGTCTCTCAAATATAGCAAGACAGGAAGGGCTCAGACTTCTGGAAAAAGGATTGTACATCGAAAGAGTTACACGTGCCCTGAATAATTTAATTATAAGCTGCCTTGAAGGTGTTTTTTTTAAAAAAAAAGAAAAACAGGATACAAATATTTTAAACAAATAAATGAATTTACACCGATGAGAGTTTCTCCAAATGTCTCTTCTTGTTTGAAAACAATTTGCTTTTGTCAAATTGTAGATCAATTAAAAATGCTGAAGAATTTTTCAAAATGGCACTGGTGCAACTTCTGCATAAGCTTCCTCATAATGAAATACTCAAAGAGACATCTAAGCAGCTTGTGGTATCACTCAGTTTCTGCAGACTACAGCCTACTAGTCATAGTGGTGTATTACAGACATAATTCTCAACTGATTGTACTGGTGAGAATTATAGTCCATCATATCAGGAGAGTATCAAATTACAACAGTTTGCTTTTGTGTTTGCAGCATGCCCAGAAAGAATATATTCAATTAAGAAAATGGAGATAATTCTATATTATTTTCTACTTCATGCAGAAAAAAGAAATGTTTGGATCTCTTCCTTTAAACGTGCATGAAATGCTCAGAGGTCTCACAATCTAGAAAAGCACTTCTAATTTCCAAGCAGCTTAGGACCATGTTCTCTTAGAAATGCTGCCGGCAAGCAAAATTGACTTTCTATGCATAACCTTGACATCACAGACCCTTGGCAACAAACTCATCCATTTTCCCCTCCTGAAAAACCCCCCCACACAAATCTCTGCTCTTTTGCAAAGTTATATATTTTCTTGTTTCCTGAAGCCCCAGGGTTTTGAATTAATTGCACACAGTTTCTCATAAAGCTGGCAAATTATAGGAGAGGTCCTTTGGAAATATCACACAAAGCAGCAGTGCTTAATTTTTATGCATTGTGGTACTCCAGGGAAAGCAATATCATAAATTGTTGTTTTGCTAAATTGCCTTCAAATTAAAGGCTTCCACAGTATAGTAACTTAACTCATGAGAATAGCTTTGGAGATCTATGTCAATATCCTGTTTAACTAAGTATTCTGAGTCCAATGGGGCCATATCTGGATTCTTCTGGATTTTTCAGCACTGAAGCTCCCATACTATTTGCTCTTCCTTAGTTATTGTCTTGAAATGCTCCTGGAGTATATATGTCTCACTGGCTTGTGTAATAAAAATGGAAGTTGGACATAAATACCACTTGAGACTCTCCACTAAGTTTGTGAACAGGGAAATTAGCTGAATGATTTCTCCAACGTTCTCTAGAAGGGTTGGATTTTCCCCTTATCAAGCCCATAACAAGAAGCAATTCTTCCAGTAATTCCAATAATTTCCCACAACATTTACCATGAAATAAGAGGTCATTATAGTCACAAAAGTTAATCTTTCCCAGGCTGCAGGTTGCAGATGTGTTGGTGTAGGAGATGACCAGGCTGAGCCAGAGAGAGGGGTCAAATGCATCATTAGTCATGAATCCCTTCACGCCCACAAGAGATCTAAGTCCAGCCTACCTTGAATTTCTTTTATCCTTATCAACCACCAATTTCCTTTGGCTGTTAGTAGTTCAGATTCTTGTAGCGAGCTTAAGCTTGCAATAAATGTTTATACTCATTTGAACTGCCTGGATCTCCTGATTTCCCTGGTACTTGACAGTTGGATCACAATTCCGTTCATCCACATTGTCCAAGAGGAAGACTCCATCTCCTCAGTGACAATAGCAATAGCAAAACAAAAACTGTCCTCTGAAATTTTTCACCAAATGTATGGGCAGAGAAATTTTTTCTTTAAATTTCTCCAAAGAATTTTTCATCAACTTATCAAAGTCATAACTCACTTTTTAATAATCATATTTAGCATTACTATATGGGAAAAATACTATACTTTTTTTGTTTTGCTGGAACTTAATGGAAGTGTGGGAGACAAGGTCAACCTGGGGAAGTAGTCCAGATAGAAGCACACTCAGAAGTATTAGCTCTGTCCTTATTGTAAGATTACATTCACAGAATCTTTGAAGATTGAAATTACATCTGCCCCCCCCCTCACCTATACAGTCCAGGAAACTGGGGAGAGTTCCTTATGATACATTTGTCAAATCCCCATTTCTCTTGCCAGCTCAGGTGCCTTTTATCTGCCTACTTTGCAGTTCTTTCTCTTATCTCCCAAGGTCATTCTCACATAAGTTACAGTCATTGAGACGGATAAAGAGAGAATGATGCAACGAAAGACAAGAAAGTCACAGTTCCTTGTAACTCAGAATTTCTCCTCTCCTTTGGAATAAATTCTAAAGCAAACCCTCTGACCAAACAGGAGGACAACTGCAGGAAAAGGCAGAAGAATTTCTCTGCCCGTTCATAATAGAAATCCATAAAGTAAAAAAAGAAAAAAGTGCAGAAAACTAAATAGCAGCTGGGTTTTTTTTCCCCAGTAAGATGTTTTCTCAGGTTTCAACATGCCTTGAAATGTGTATTATGAGAAGCAGAGTGTCATTACTGTGACACTAATATAATTACCTGGCTCATAAGAATTCTGTCTACAGACAGCTGCTAATTGGCATGTTTATTTTTAAAATAAATTTCTAGCTGCAAACAACTAAAGCATAAATCTCATTTTTGGGTTGCTTGATCAACTGCTTTCCCTTCTGGAGTATCTATCACAATTTATTATATTTGTATTCTAATATACAGTCATAGGAAGGTATTTCTCACATACATGTCACTCAACAATTCTGTATGGTGGGTTGATATTACGGGATTGGGAAAAGTAAGCTGGTATGTCCACATTTCCTCTTTTCCGATTGTAAGTGACCCAGAGTCATGTGACAAAGATGGGCAGCACATATATCTAATAAATAAGTAAATAAAAGTTCTACAGTGAAGAACAATGTTGCTTCCTTAAACAATGTTTTCAGTCTGAGTAAGATACTGAGGATATTCCAACAATTTGCTTCTATTCTGAAAAGAAGCTACAGAACCTACATTTTTCTTCTTTTTATGAGCCTTTAATCCCTTGTTTTGGGGTGGAGTCACGACAACTGAGTGGAGCTGAGCATTTACTGGCCAGATACCATTCCTGATGCCTATGCAGAGTTCACAGTAGATATTTTTTTTAATGCCTGGATAGAGAAACATCTGCCGCTGCCTAGGATTGAACTTTCAGCCTTCCGAGTAGGACGGGAGTATCTTCATCTCTAGGCCATTGTGCCACTCCCACAGAGCCTACATTATCCACCAGATAATCATGCTGAGCACCTGACTGATTATGTGCTGTCAGGTTGGTGTTGACTCATAGATAGATTTTCTCTATTATGATAATATGTCCTTAACCTGGCCCTTCACTTCTTCCAACAATGCACCCTTTTTCACTGTAACTGAGCCCACAACCCTTGCTGCTGAAATTCCCTTTCCTCCCAACTTTCCCAGCATTAGATTATTTCTGTGGAGATCCAGATCTTCACACAGTGTATTCAAAATATAATAATTTGTTGAGCCCTATCTGCATCCGAGGGGCCATCTTTGGCCAGTCACATCCTCCTGACCCATTAGAGCCAGGAGGAAAAGAATGTTGCAGGTCCCATCCCTTAAGGAGGCTCATCTGGCAGGACCCAGAAGAAGGGCCTTCTCCATTGTGGCTCCCTCCCTCTGGAATATCCCTTCTGAAATTAGACTGGCCCCCACTTTGATAGTCTTTTGGAAGGCCCTGAAGGCCCAGAAGGGTTTGCCAATGGGCAGGGGGGGGGAATCCAGAGTGCGATGGAGCCTATCAAATGGCTCATTTAATTGTGTGCTGTCACTGGGGGTATGTGTGTTATTTTTTATTTTTATTTTTTTTCTTCATTGTGTTTTTACTATTTGTAAGCTGCCTAGAGTCATTGTGAGTGAATAGGCAGCTATATAAATTTTCTAAATAAATAAATGACCTGTGTGTGTTTTGCTTAGCTTCAGGAGCTTCAACACTTGAAGTCATTTTCCTCCCCACCTTTGACTTCAAATGAGATCATGTTGGAACTGAATAAGAGTGTCACTTTCACAGTATTTTTTGAGGGGGGGAAGGGAAATCTATGTCGCTGCCTTCACCTGATTATTCTAGCCCCAAATGTATAGTATTCCAATATATGTTATTAAAATGAAGAGTAGTGAATTTTAATTAAAGTTTTCCTCTTCTGCTGATTTCATCATAAATGATCATATTACATATTCCCCAAAGGAAAGTAGTATTCATTATCTTAATTTGGAAGTTTATTATTCTTTCTTCCTTCCCCAATCATTTCTTGTACTCTACTGCAGTCCTTTGTTTCCTCTCCAGCCACCATCATGTTACTCACCACCAGGGAATAGTAAATCTTGAATCCTGGTTTAGCCACAAAGAAGTCATCTGATTTGAAGGTGATCTTCAGCTGGTTTGTCTTTGATGTAATTTTGGGAGGAACTTCTTTATATCCACACCACCGTCCTCGGATGAGAGTGCTAATTTCGGAAATATCCTCCACTTCCACAAAATCATATCTGGAGGGAAGGTGATAGATTATCAATCTTGCAGAGAAATGTAATTTACACAGTGATGCAAGGCAGCAGATGAGAGTGAACATTTGACATTTTAACGATCCTTTTATTTAAAAAATTAATGGGAAATCTGGGATTCTAGAAAGCCAAAATCAGCCTCTAGCAATAGCACTTAGACTTATACACCACTTCATAGTGCTTTACAGCCCTCTCTAAGCGGTTTACAGAATCAGCATATTGCTCCTAACAAGCTGGCTTCTCATTTTGCCAACCTCAGAAGGATGGAAGGATGAGTCAACTTTGAGTGGGTCAGGATCGAACTCCTGGCAATGGGCAGAGATAGCCTGCAATACTGTATTCTAATTACTGCACCACCATGACTCCTGAAGCTTCTAGCATCATCTTTAATGAGACATCATCATCATCTTTTGTTCTGAAGCATCAGTCAGTTCCATGTTGGCACTGGAAATCACAGGGACATTTTTAGAAAATAAAAATAATGACTACAGCCCAACTTCAAAAGTCTGCTCAGTTCTCTGGGAAGTTGATGGTGGGATTTTCAGACAGTGTCGATAATATACTTTTACGATAGTCAAGAATGTCAGCAAGGACTGTGATATGGATGCTATTGTATATCTTGGCACTAACGATCTGTCCCCAAAAGATGTATTCTCTGTGCAGAATGATTTCCAGTGTTTGGGGTAGGAACTTAGCAGGATAGGTTGTAGGCTTGCTTTTTCAGAGGTTTTAACCAGTGTATAAGGAACAAAATGGAAAAGGCCACCGTATAGCAGAATTCAATATGTGACTAAAGGAGTGGTGTAAAGGGAAACACTTTGCTTATATTAGTCACAATGTCTGCAGCTGGTCCAATGAAAAAGTGGAAAGGGACTGAGTTACTTGGCAATAAATTCATAGATTTTCTGGAGAATATTTAAACTGAACAATGGGGACAGTGAGTTAATTGATACAGAACATTCCTGTCCCCGGCAATCTACAAATTATAGGGTTATCAGTGCATGTAATATAGAGGTGTGTGTGGACAAGAATATCAACCTAGCTGTCAAGCAAAATCAAGCTTTTAATAGTGAGTGCCACACCAAGTGCACTAATCAAACAGGTGGTAAGAAAATAGGGGAAATCAGGAACAAAAAAAAGGTTATGTAGAAAGTAAATGCAAGGTTGGTCATAAAGGACTCAAATGTCTATACACTAACACACAGAGTATGAGCAATAAACAGGGTGAACTAGAAATTCAGGTAAATGAGGGAAGATATGATATTGTTGCCATTACGGAAACTTGGTGGGATGAAACCCCAAAATGGAACACATAGCTAGAGGGATTTAAATTATTTAAAAGAAACAGACCAAATAAAAGAGGAGGTGGAGTTGCTCTCTATATAAGAAATAACTACATCTCCACAGAAATAGAGCACAACAATGACGAAAACTGTCTTGAATGCATTTGGGTCAATATAAAGGGGAAAAAATGACATTGCATAGGTGTATACTATAGGCCACCCAACCAGAGGAAATAGATGAACTTTTTGCTAATCAATTAACTAAGGTATGTAAGAAGCACATCACAATAGTAATGGGAGACTTTAATCACCCTGACATCAACTGGGAGACAAACTCTGCACCAAGTGGAAGATCAAACAGATTCCTGACAAACCTAGCAGACAACTTTGTATCCCAAAAAGTAGAGAAGGGAACCAGGGTATCAGCCATATTGGATTTAATTCTCACTAACAGAGATGAAATGATAGAAGGCGTTGAACCCACAGGAACCTTTGGGGGGGGGAGTGGTCATGCAATATTGGAATTCAACATTATGCAAGCACAAGCAATAGAACACAGTAAAACTAGAATCTTGGACTTTAAGAGAGCTAATTTCAATAAAGTTAGAGAGAGCTTTGGAAGGATTCAATAGATGAGAATCCTCAAGGGGAAAACAACTCAAGAAGCTTGAAAAATTTTGAAAAGTGAGATTATAAAAGCCCAGTCTAGCACAATACTAATGAAGAAGAAAAATAACAGCTCTCAAAAGAAACCAGCATGGCTGCATAAAGAACCCTCTGATAAACTGAAAAACAAAAAGGACAAGCATAAAAAGTGGAAAGAGGGGCACATAACTAAGGCAGAATATCAGCAAATAGCCTGAGCCTGAAAAGATGAAGTGAGGAAAGCTAAGGCTCAAAATGAACTAAGGCTTGCGACAAAAGTAAAAAAAATAACAAAAAAGCTTCTGTCAACATGTAAAAAACAAGAAAAAAGTTAAGGAAATGATTGGTCCATTAGTGGGAGAAAGTGGAAAGACAGTGACAAGCAACAGGAACAAAGCAGAACTAAACTCATTTTTTGCATGCGTCTTTACACAAAGGGAAAAAACAGTCCAACCTATCAAAAACAGTATTGTAAAAAACAGATTAGAAACACAAGTTAAGATAGGCAAAAAAAATGGTAAGTGAGCACCTGTCCACCCTAGCCGAGTTCAAATCACCAGGACCAGATGGATTACACCCCAAGATTCTGAAGGAACTGGCAGATGTGATCTCAGAGCCACTGAACTATATTTTTCAAAGATCCTGGAGCACTGGGGAACTACCAGAGGACTGGAAAAGAGCTGATGTAGTTCCAATCTTCAAAAAAGGGGAAAAAATGGATCCAGGAAACTACGACCTATCAGCCTGACCTCAATACCTGGAAAGATTCTGGAAAAGATAATCAAGCAATGAATCAGCGAACACCTAGAGGCAAACAAAGTCATTACTAAAAGCCAACATGGGTTTGTCAAAAACAGTTCATGCCAGACAAATCTTATTGCATTCTTTGACCAGGTGACAAAATTAGTGGACCAGAGGAATGCTGTGGATATAATAAGGCATTTGATAAAGTAGACCACAACCTACTACTTGATAACATAGAAAAATGTGGATTAGACAGCGTCACCACCAGATAGATTTGTAGCTGGCTGACTGGCCATACTCGGCATGTAGTCCTTAATGGAACTGCATCTACATGGAGGGAAGTGTGTAGTGGAGTGCCCCGGGGCTCTGTTCTGGGCCCAGTGCTCTTCAATATCTTTATCAATGATTTGGATGAGGGGATAGATGGGGAACACATTAAATTTACAGATGACACCAAGCTGCCAAAAAAGCCAACACACTGCTAGGCTGCATTAACAGAGGGATAGACTCAAGATCACGTGAAGTGTTAATAACACTTTAAGATGCCTTGGGAAGGCCACACTTGGAATACTGCATCCAGTTTTGGTCACCACGATGTAAAAAAGATGTTGAGACTCTAGAAAGAGTAGAGAGAAGAGCAACAAAGATGATCAGGGGACTGGAGGCTAAAAAATATAAGGAACGGTTGCTGGAATTGGGCATGTCTAGTTTAATGAAGAGAAGGACGAGGGGTGACATGATAGCAGTGTTCCAATATCTCAGGGGCTGCCACAAAGAAGAGGGAGTCAAGCTATTTTTTAAAGCACCTGAAGACACAACAAGTAGCAATGGATGGAAACTAACCAAAGAGAGAAGCAACCTAGAACAAAGGAGAAATTTCCTGATAGAACAATTAATCAGTGGAACAATCTTCCTCCAGAAGCTGTGAATGCTCCAACACTGGAAGTTTTTAAGAAGAGACTGGACAGCCATTTGTCTGAAATGGTATACAGTAGGGTTTCCTGCCTGAGCAGGGGATTGGACTAGATGACCTCCAAGGTCCCTTCCAACTTTATTATTATTATTATTATTATTATTGTTGTTGTTGTTATTGTTATTATTATTGTTGTTGTTGTTGTTGTTGTTATTATTATTATTATTATTATTATTATTATTATTATTATTATTATTATTATTATTATTATTATTATTATCTTATTGACATAGCATTGGATAAAATTCACCCATATACTTTGAATGCAAAAGAGGTATTAAATAGAAAACTTGGAATATAGTTCCTTTGTGTTCTCCAATCATATTTTTATTCATATAAACATTACATGTGCTGCATAAAAATAATCATTGTTCATACCTTATATCATTTCTCATCCACAGTTTGCTTTCTCAGCTGCTTCACAGAAATAAAATACATTTGATAATATGTAGTATAAAAGAGCAAAACTGGGATCCCATTTCAAAAAATAGGCTAGTCCAGGATAAAGAAGTGGGTGAGATCCAGAGTCTAAGTGAACATCTAATTAAATTTAACTTTAATTCAAAAGTACATTTTACCTTGATAATGCAGTTTCTGCCCACCTTTTTAATTAATGGTCTCATTTATGAAAAGAGATATATTTCTATTTCTTTGCAAAGTAGTTTGCAACACTATAAAACCTGCAAACACTTCATAATTGATAGAGATGAGGAAAGCAAGACTACAAAATAAAATAAAAAATGAATGCATGAAAAGACAAGAATTAGTTAGAAATAATGGCTGGGAAATGTCATTAGGCAAATTAAATCTCTCTCCCCTCCCCCTTCTGCTACATTTAAAACCACAACTGTTTAGCTACTGGTGGAGGGACTTTGCAATTCCACCCGATGTTGAGCAGGCATCGGTGGAAATTGTTTGATATACAATTTCCTTCAGCTTGGGTGAGCATCTCAAATCTTCCATCAATAAGAAAACAAGTTTGGTCAGACTGCAGTTCTTAATTTTTTAAAACATCTCTATGAAACTTGGCTAATTTAATGTTGCCTGCCTTGAAGTTGTTCTACCAAGTGAGCAATCATGAACCACACTGGATCTCCTCAGTGCTTTGATTGGCTTACCTGCAGATGTCATTTTCTGGTTCCTCCAGTCCAAACTGATGATCAAAGACCAGCTGTATTCTAGCATTTCCTGGTGAACGTAGCTTCCATGTCAGCAAGAGATTCCTGGGATAATTGTGTGGGAAACGAGGGCTCTGGATGTAGCCATTTTCCCAAACGTGGATGGTCTCCTCTTTCTTATATAAGGCTGTGAGATGATTAGTCTCTGTTAATAATCACAAAGAGGAGTTATCAATATTCAAAACTTTAAACATTTAAAAATGATGATAGACAGATAGATAGATGATAGATAGATAAATAAACAGATACAGAGATAATGAGAGAGATAAAGATAGATGATAGACAGGTAGATGATAGATAGGTACAGAGATAGAGAGTGAGAGAGATAAAGATAGGAGATAGATGGATAGATAGATAGATAGATAGATAGATAGATAGATAGATAATGATATATAAAGAGATAGAGTGAGAGAGATAAAGATAGATACAGAGAGAGAGTGAGAGAGAAAGATAGATGATAGAGAGATAGATATAGAATATTTGTTGCACACTGTATCAATGAAATGAAGCATACTATCTTTTGTGTGTGCATCTTCAAGTCAGTTTTGGATTCCTGGCAACAGCTTGGACTAGTCCCTGCAGTTTTCTGGGCAAGGCCTTTCAGAAGTCTGCTTCTTGGGTCTGTGAGAGAGGGACTGGCCCAAGGTCCTTCATGTGGCTTTGTGTGCCTTAACCACTACACCAAATTGGTTCTCCTATAGTATTTTTTTAGAAATCAGAAAAGGATCTGCCTGTTGCCTGTGTATATGTGTGAGATTCAGATATTCAAATACTGTTAAAACTGTTAAAATTATTTTTATAATTTAATAATTATTTTACAATGGATGAGGTACTATGAAGTGAAATAAAACCAGGAATTGTATGGATGTATGTTCTGGAATACATTTTCTACCAATCTTTAACTCTGGCCGTTGCCACTTTTCATCGATTCTGTTTGTATAACACACTTAGCTAGATCAATATTGGGGTAAACACCTTGGGCAGACACTATTGCTCAATCAGCAATGGGGCACCAGAAGGGTTATTTTTAATTGAAAACAGGATATTTAGTTCTCTATGAGAAGACTAGATATGTAAAATGTGCCACATAATTGGGGTTGCATATTCCCATGAAATGGCTAAGTGGGCTTAACTCTATTGAAGACTGAATTCTTTCAGGCTAAATTCAACCATCTGGAAATTAAATTCAACTTACTCAAGTTTCCACAACATACTATTTCCCTTTTGACCCAGTAAAGCATATTGTGGGAACAGAGATATAAACCAGCTGAAAAAAGCTCCCCATTTGTAGAACTCAGTGCCTTCCCCACCCCCAGCATTTACCAAAAATATTTCTTACCAATTTTCCCCTGCTCTCATCAAAACTTCTAACTTCTCAACATTCCTGAAAAATGATTCAAGAAAATGTTGGAGCTGAGGTGGTATTTAAAGGAAAGGATGGAAGCACTTCAGCTCCCATATGCCTCCTCTTTCCATCCTCATCCTTAATATAAATATAAGCTGAAAAAATGTCAGCCCTGATCCTTCAGAAAAAGGTTTCATATTTTCTGGAAGTACCCAAGAAACCAAACTCTTGAGTCCTTAATTCCTCAGATGTTAGGCACTACTGACTTTGATCAAGTCAGACCATTTAATCCATCTAAGTTAAGGTTGCTGACACTAACCTATGGAGATATTCTAGAGACTTGAAATTTTTCCTATCTCCTGAATATATCCTTTTTAATTGCCAATGCCAATGATAGACCCAGGAGCTTTCTATGTTCTACAACTTATCAATAATTTTTCTAACCCACCACCCTGGCAGCTTAATCCATGATAAGTTATGATTAGCTGGACGTGTTTCCCAAGTGTTTACAACAGCACTCTTCTCTCCAATGACAGCTAAATGAATACCTTTGGGATGGTCAGAAAAAGATTGGGATACACATCACCTCCTGTCCTTTTCCTTCAGCATTGTTCTTGAATTTTTCCTAAAGACTTTTAAGATGTCATGGAACTTTTTGTTGTTGCTTCTAAAAGTTTTCCCATGTCATGAGTCAGTGCCAGTTTGATTCAACTGACATCTGTCTGCTAAGCAACTTCCCACTATTGTTTGCTCAGTGACAATAGTTGGAAATTTCCCCTGCCATCTCACAATCCACAAAAGAGATGGTCAATGAATGGATATTTCAGGTCAGTCCATGCACTCATAAGTGATGTCACAGAACTTCACAATTGGACACAATTCAGTGCACATCTGTATTCTAAATTATCTTCCTCCCAGGTGTAACCACGAGAAAAGATCTTAATACAATGATATTTTAGTGTCTTAAAATTGTTAACTTCAAATGCTACCATTTCCCCCCAAAGTTCTGATTGACCTTACCAAGATTTTAATGCAGGATATATTTTTACAAAATTATCATTTTCATCCTCATGTTGAATTATTATTGTACTTCAGGGATAAATTTTCTTTAAGATTAGAGAACAATCTTACTTTCTCAAAAAGTAAGCTTAAAGTAAACATTTAATTGTATCAAACAATAGTACTTTAAACTTCAGAATTCTAGGATCCTAGAAATCTCTTTGTTATGAAGTAAACATATGCAAAAAATATGCTCTCATTGTCAGCAAATGACCTAATTCACTCTCATACTACTTCAAATGTAATGTCTAAATTTGTAATAATTATAAATTTCTACAATATTAGAATTTTAAGAGTGGGGGAGGGGCATTTATTGTTCATGCCGAACTCCTTGCTCATTTCAAGGGACCAAATTAAAGAACTCAACATAGATGGCTGTCCAGATCACTCCCAAAAAGATAAGCTAATCATACCTCCCAGTTATTAACATGACCAAATGAAGAAGGCATACTTTGTTATCTTGTCCCATGACACCCCACAATTGGACTACATTATTATATTTGTGATTGATAATCCAAAAATCAGATAAGATTATACACATATGCAGAGTTTTTCATAAGAAGGGATAAGTAGAAATGGTCTAAGAAATAAGTAGGATGTTACTTTAGATCTTAGAAGGTTAGATCAAATAGGAACCTTAGAGGAAGAATAGGCGGGAAAAAAAGATCGAATGTACTAGTCATAAGAGTTTACTGGCTAAATTTTAATTAAAGCCCTTGATTAATGGTCAACAATTATTATCGTTGTCAACATTCAATAGAGATTTCCTTTCATGTAATTAGAGGCCATTATTCCACATACTCTGGGAAGATCAGAAAATAAATCACGGGCCTTTAGTGAACTGGGGAAGTGCTATCATATTCATTCTCAGTCTTCTCTTGTTAACATTAAACTCAGTTTCCTTAATTGCTCCATGTTTTCAGTTCACTGATCAACCACAAAGCATCTCTTCTGATTTGCTTCATTCTTCTGATGCAGTGGTATCCAAATTTGGATTCAACACTTAAACTGGAGAAGTAGAGTGGACTGATTACTTTCAAAAATTGGAATCTGAAAGTTAATTTTTATTGAAATTGCCTAAACTGTACAAGACTATTTATCAGCCATGTCACTGCTGATTCATACCTCACTCTCCTATCTCATGTTAATTTTACAGACTCCAACTGGCAAGCTGTCTCTGCTTTTTGAGCTGAAATGTTCCCTTCATCAACTGATTCTTCAGGCACATTTACACATGAGAATTAGCCTGCTGTGAAAAGACTTCCAGAGGCAGTGTGATTTTAATTGTCTCTCATAAAGCTTTGGAAAGAAAGACATGAGTTAATCCACTGATAAAGGAAGACATAGTAGCAATGACTCACCACCAATGTTGCCTCTAATTTCTGAATGCCGTGTGCAGGAAAAAAAATTGTTCAGCTTTTGCCAAACCAAGTACAATTTTGTCTAACCCTATATAACTATTCAAGTAAATTGCACACATGTATAGAAGTGACATATTATCATGTTTACTTGCTCCTTAGTTAAAGTATAGAAACTAGATAGTATATTAGTTGGTATATTAGTTGGTCATACAGTTAAAACTTCTTCTTTGAAGATAATATTGATATCTGGCAATTCTCTTGGCAGCATTTTTCACTGTCTTCTTCTTCCTAGGGCTGAGAGAAGTGACTTGTCCAAGGTCACGCAACTGGTGTCATGATCAAGGTGCGACTAAAAGTCACAATATTACAGTTTCTAGCCCTGGCACCTTAACCACTACAACAATGTGGCTCTGTATGTACATGCTCAGATATTATCACATAAACTCACAATGGCACAGCCACACACCCCTGTGTATTAATAATTCACTTGTGGAGGTGGTTATCAGCATCAAGTTTCTGGGTGTGCAGCTAACGAGTAGACTAGCTTGGTCGCTCAACAGTAACACACTAGTAAAGTGGCCATAGCAGTGACCTGTATTTTCTACATCACATGAGAAAAGTACATCTTCTTTTCCCTGTCCTTACTACTTTCTACAGAGGGATGATCGAGAGCATCCTGTCATACAGCATCACAGTCTGGTTTGGAAGCATCACTGCTTCAGACAGGAGTGGTGAGGATGGCTGAAAATATCATTGGCAGTTCCCTCCCTTCCATCCAGAACATAGCACATAAGCGTTGCTTGAGCAGGGTCTGCAAGATTGCCTGCATCCTCCTCATGGCCTGTTTTCCTTGTTACCTTCCGGGAGGAGGCTCCATGGTATCCGAAGCAGAACATTCAGATTCAGTTTTGTTCCATACAGTATTAACCTAATGAATTCTAAAGCTTCCTCCTTCTGTTATGTATTCAAAATGACAGTGATTAATATGTATATGTATGCGTATGTGTTTGTGTGTGTACAGCATGTGTATATGTGTGTTATGTATGCACATGGGTAGATATATACTTTCTTTTGAGAGCAGGCAACAGACTTATATTTTTAATGTGGGCCAGTGTGCCCACAGTAAAAAATGACAATATATCTTATTATTAACATTAATACATTAAATCTTACCTTACTTTACCTTATCTTTCAATAATATAATCATACTGATAACTTATAATTGCAACAAATATGTTGCAAGCAGTTTTATTTTGTTTTTTCTTATTTTGGGGGATTTCATAAAGAATTTGATCAAGAATTTTTTTTTAAACAAGTATCAGAGGTAATTCCACAGTCGTTAAGCAAAACATGCAGTTATTAAGTGACCCCAGCTTTCCGCATGGACTTTGCTTGTTGAAAGCCTCCCAGGAAGATTACATATGGCAATTATGTGACCTAGCATGTATTGCCAGACTTTGATGGATGAGAGGGACCATTTCACGGGGAGCTGCCAAGTGAATTTTGGGTTTTGCATCACTCCTGATCTCAGGAGGTGGGATGGGAACTGTAAAGTCAGGATGTTGTAAGGAGTGCTGGGTCTGGAACTAGCCAGAAGTGAGGCCCTGTTTGTGAAGCGGGGAATGTTGCCATTGCACTGACCTCCCAGCTCCATGTCAACATCCCTTGCCAACTTTTTTTTTAATCTCATTGCTGGGATGGCTGTGGTTTTGTCTAGACTATTAGGCAGATGAAGAAATGCTTCCATGGAGCTGCGAGGCCAATTAGGAACAGATCACTTCCTCAAAAGTGTAAGATTACCTAGAGCCAACAAGTTCTGCAGGGAGGAAGAACCTATTAAGATGGTCTGCCCCAAATTTCTGATGGATCCAGTAGATTATTTGGTAGCACCTGGGGAATCATCCAGCCATTCGAAAGGCATTTCTATTGGGTACTTCGTTGACCACTGGAATACAAAGGTGCTTGACAGGATCCTTTTGAAACAGCCCGTCCCCACTTCCTGATCTCATAAATCTTCTTGGTTTGTTGAAGAGCTCCAGGAAATAAAATAGGCAAAGAGATGCCTAGAGCAATATTAGGGGAAAAGAAGAAGCAAATATAATCAAAAGGCTGGGAAGAATAATTATTTCTCTGTTCTTATTGCATCTAGAATAACAGAGTTGGAAGGGACCTTTGAGGTCTTGTAGTCTAACTCCCTGCTCAAGCAGGAGACTCTATACCAGTGATGCTGAACCTTTTAGAGACTGAGTGCCCAAACCACAACCCAAAACCCACTTATTTATTGCAAAGTGCCAGGGCCGCATCAGCATTGTGGTGCCCTCAGAGGGGTCATGGGGCGTGGCCCACTGGGTGGGCATGGCTGCGGTTGTCATGGCAGACTGGGTGGGTGTGGCTGGGGTGGGCATGGCCACCTCAATGTTGCTCATGGGGGAGATGCCTGTGAGGGCTGGGCAGGGTTGGGGGAGATCCAGGGGGTCTCTGGCAGGTGGGGCGGTTCATTTGTTTGTTTTAATTTTGTTAGACTACTTAGAGCAGGGGTGTCAAACTGGCGGCCCATGGGCTGGATGCATCATGCCAAAACGGCGCCTACCCCATTGCCGGCAATGGAAAAAAAGTCATGATATGTCGCGACACGTCATGTGACGTTGCGAGTTTGACACCCCTGACTTAGAGCTTGGCTAATTTCAGATGGTCTGATAAAATTTCACAAATACATTGAAAGTTGCAGTGAGAAGACTAGGTCACCTAGCTGAAAGTAAAAAGAAATGATAATAATCACAATGACTGTTTCAGAATAAATCATAAAAAAGTTCTGACTATTTGTAACAGCCATAGCAGAAATGATTGGAAGATTACTAATCAAAAGGTAAAAAAGGTGTATTTTACTCTGCAGCATGACACTGCAGAGCGTTGTTACCTTTCCATTGAGGTGGTACCTATTTATCTAATCGCATTTGCATGCTTTTGAACTGCTAGGCTGGCAAGTGCTAGGTGAGGATGGGAGCTTACCCCATCGCTTGGTCCTTGAGTTTTGAACCTGGGCTGTGGGCTCTTCAGCCAACAAGCCTAGTGTCTTAACCACCAAGTCACTGTGCTGCCTATGAACCAAATGCCAACCAAATAATATACTAGTGTTGGTAATAAAAATATTATTTTAGGGAATTGGTTGGCATAGAAAATCAGATGCCAAGCACTCTACTCAAGAGTTCACCTTATTAAAAGAAACCTTTTTTTCAAAAACGTGGCTTTAATAAAAACATGTCTAGGCAATGAAAGTGAATTAACATGGATATTAAATTATAAATTTTAAATTGAAGGCCCCATAAGGCCAAAGAATCCAGAACTGCATTAGGAATGTTACTTAGTTCAGCTCTTTTTGCTTTGAGAAATGAAGATGATCCTCCCCAAATGGATACAGCAGGAAAGCCAATATGACCGAGTAATTCACTGTTTATTTTGTTTCAGAGATGCTTAATCAATCTCAGTACATGAATAGTGAGAGTTTTTATATTAACTGGCACTTTGTTTTCAAAATCTGTTTTATTTCAGAAAAGAGCAACATGCCTGAGGTCTTCCCAGGAATGTAACAAAGACCAGGAGCTATTTTTTTATTTCTGTCCACCAGGATTAAATTTAAATTTAGCTCCCTCCACTTAGAGCCACTACCCCATCCAGATAAACAATAATAGTATTTTCAAAATGGCCAGTTCTCAAGCTTTGCATTCTTAAAAATGTGCGGGTCTGCAAAAAAACTGTGAATCATAAATATTGTATGCACTATAATTGTTAGCATATAAATCATAGCTACTTTTTTTTTTAAAAAAGGAATAGTTAGCATTACAATATCAAAGCATAATCTCCCATGAAAGTGCAGGAGAAGGCTGACTAACCAATAATGTTGATTTCAACAAAATAGAACATATGTAGCTCGGGATTGAATTGGGAATCCTTGGGCGTCCTTTGAGACAATCAAAAACTACCGAAGGAAACAAGAACATATCTTTTCCAGCAGTCAATACCCAGATAAACAGGGATTAACACCAGACAAACAATCAAGCAGAAAACAATACCTTAATTGAAACAACTAAGGAGGAAAACATTCCTCCCCACACTAATATTAGAAGGGCAAGTTACTATATACTATAATAGGAAGTAAACCTCATACTCACTAACCCTGATGATGTTATTTACTTGGGTAATGAAATGTCTGCAAGCAAATAACTAAACTAAACTCAGAGAGCACCAACGATTCTATAATGTTGATTTCAGTTTAGAAATATTTGCATACATTTGCAAGTCTCTTCCCAGTTTGTAAAATATTCCTAGAAATCTGATTTGTTGACATTGTTGGTCTGGCATGCAAAGTAGCTAATGGAATATTTTCGTTTTTAGGGGGGAAAAGGCTATACTCTATTTGCTTGGTTTCTGGAAGAATCAAACTCCAAATCAATATGCCTACAACTAATATACAATCTGGATTTGTACTTGTAGTACACTTAAGATTACACATTTATTAATATTCTATTTTCTGTATGGCTATATTAAAACTGAGATCTCCAATATGATGGTTTAGTGTGACCATGTCTGCCACTTTCACTCTATTGTTTCATCTATTTCTAGGCAAAACTGATTCTTAGGTGTTCATCCATGTTGCTTTTTGAAACAATATTATGCTTATACAAAATCTTGAAACAATAGTCATAGGTTTTTATTCCCCACTCCCTCATTTGATTCTGTGATCATAAGATAGAGACACTGA
The DNA here is from genome assembly GCF_001527695.2 of Protobothrops mucrosquamatus. Classification (NCBI taxonomy): domain Eukaryota; kingdom Metazoa; phylum Chordata; class Lepidosauria; order Squamata; family Viperidae; genus Protobothrops; species Protobothrops mucrosquamatus. Next base: position 69,539 of record NW_015388212.1, on the reverse strand, counting down.
GCTATAGTTTTTAGCTGCTGAATAAATAGTTAAGTAACTTTTAAGCTACCTGGAAAATCTTAAAATGGATTCTCCAATGACAGGTTTCTCTGGTGCTGGATAGTAATGGCTAATCACTACTTGATGAAGTGTGTTCCATGGGGGGAGACCTCTCTCTTCTTCCTGAAAACTGTGTAATTCTTCTCAATGCCAAAATTTGCAGACTTACATCCAGTGAGCAGGATCATATGATCATGTTTCCCTCCACTTTTGATAGGTATCACCACCCAAGAGGTCCAGTTATTTCTTTCCATGAAGCTGCTTATAGGTTGGTAGTTTGCCTTGAACTAAACATTGAATGAAGCCACGGCTGGTAGTGTAGCCTGCAATTATCACTGTAGCGTTAGAAAAAAGTTCAATTTCAAAGAGGCACAGTAACATCCCAGTTCACACCAAGTCTCCTGCTTTCCACGTTACATCTAGACCACTACATGAATTGGAGGATACAGATTTTAGCTATGTCAGAACAGGGAATAAATGCCTACTTGAAAGTTTCACTGTGGGATAATTCATATTATTATTATTTTCTTCTACATAGAAGGTAAGAGTTAAGTCAACTCAAGTCTTTATTATGGCCATAGATCAGCAGACTAAGAGTTCTTCCTTTGTCTTTTTTCAGGTGATTCCTACAACTTTCAGTCTTCTTAACAACTGTTTCATTCAATCAATACATTCATACCTACCAATGTATGAACTTTCTACACTCCATATGAATGCTTTTAAAAAAACCAGAGAAGCACTTTTTTATTTTCCTTGGCTTGGTAGCTGGTAAAATCAAGGCAGCTGAATTCACAAATTCCAAGTAATAGAGAGAAGAAAGCATAGTTGACTTCAAGCCACAGAACAGTTCACCTTCAGGTCAAGATATGTAAAATAAACTGAATTTGTACAGCTAGTTCTGTTTCCCAGTATTCTCCTTTCCCCAGTATTCTCCATTTTTTCCCCATTGTAAGCAGGATTATTATTATTATTTGTTATACTTAGAATGAGCTACAAAGAAGAAGAAAAAATACTAAGTTGCATAATATGAGGTGGGCATGAGAAGAGAATATGGTCAAAAGGTTTAGTTGCATCTTTGGAGATGATTTTTTAGAACTAGGAAATTACTTGGAACCACTACATTGTTTTCCTTGGTAAACTGTGTTTATGTTGTTGTATGACAGAGACTCAAAACAATTAACATGAACATTGTTGTAGCATTATATCGTTACGAAGGAAAGGATGCTCTCTGTTGACCCTCAATGAGTGGGGTCAGTTTTGTTCTTCCTTTTAGACTAAACAGCTCTCACCTTGACTCCTATATAGTATGCTGTCACAAAAAGGTAGCAAACTACTGCCACATTTTACACACCATTCTCATTTAATTCAAGGGAAAAGGTTGTGTTTATGAAAAATATTGGAGAAATTCCCATGGATGGTATCTTTTCATTTATGTAATGATAAACTAGTCCAACTATATATGAATATCCTTTCTTCCCTGTTGTAATTATCTACACAATAGTATGTAGCCTTCTTGGCTTCCAATTCTTCAACTAATTCCCAAAGCAACTTTCCCACTTGACTGAACAGCCAAGGAGGTTTCAGAATGATGAAAAGATATTCAACAGAAAGCAACAATGCCAGCAGTCATGGGAGTCTACAGAGTGGGGAGAAATGGGGGCTAGTCACATCACATGTCTATAGAAATCTTTATACAAATGACCAAAATGAATTATTGTATCTTATTTGTATCATGACGCCAAAATGGTACAACTTACATACAGTAATTCATGTCATAATTCACTGGATGTGGTTGTGGCTTCTTGCAGACAACTGTACCAGCAGTAGCATCCTCCACCACCCTCAGTTGAAAAATCCAAGCAAAAGACTTGGAATGACATTATCAAGTTCAAGGAGGAGAAGGTAAAATAAGGGAAAGAAATGTTTTGTAAAATTATACAGCAGCTGGAATATATAGTAGAGTGCCTTTGACTAATTTCTGCTGGCGCACAAGATTCTGTCTTTAGCTATGGAACATAATGAAATCTGCTTAGAAGTATAACTCTGTGTCCTTATTGGTTCTTGGGGTCTGACAATGTCCTGAAAGCTGCATTTAGTACAAAACTTCACATTGCTAAGAGGGCAATCTTGCCAATGCAGAATGCCACTTTTTAAAGGTGCTGTGCTGGTTATCCAGTCCCAACTCAAAGTGTTTTAAGGACCTACATATCCAGCACTAGGATACCAAATTGAATCTGCCCACCCACTCCAGTCATTAGTAAAAAGTAGAAGAGAGGTTATGAGACTGAGAAAGGAAGAGACATTTCTTCAACTAGCAGGTAGGAGTTATCAAATAAATGCTGCACTTATGTCAGAAGGTGCTTCCAGGTGAAAGGATTAGCTGGTGACATCACCATTGCCCTGAAGACAGGCAGTTGAGGGCTCCTTTCATGTCCCCTGCATGAGCTGGAATGAAAGACAGGAACTCAACCCTGCCCCACGGAAGCTCTTGAGTCTTGAATGCGGGCTTGTTAAACTTCTACGCAGCATCCTAACCGCTCAAGCCACCATGCTCCTATCAAATAACTAAATGCTTGTTTTGTCACACAGACATTCTAGGAAAAATAAATTCAAGGAGACTCATATTTAACGATATGAAATGGGGTTTAAGGTTCTTATATCAAAAAACTATAATGTGAATCTTGCTTCCATGATTTTGCTGTGCAGTTCAAAAGTTCTTCCATCCCTGCAAGGTACACAGAGGACAGACAACAAGGCAGGATTTCTCTGTAACAGCCTGTACTTTATGAAAATCTTTCCCTTGAAGGCATAAGTTGTCCCCACTGCCCTTGCTTGGAGGGCGGTGGGGACCACACCGTGACAGTATTATTCCCTCTTGCCTTTGACCTGAACTGATTGTGGACCATCTAAGTATTAACTAGGAATATGATTACATTCATTATGTACTTTGGTTATCTACTTAATTGTGTTGCATGATGTACTGATTCAAATAGGAATGGGATGGGATAGAAATGATGTTAAATAAATAAGCAATATGCTGACTATAAACCTGCCTTGGGGCAAAATTTACACTGTGAGCCACCAGGCTACTTCACATTCAAAGAAATGTTAGGGTTTCTTCTTCCTTCTCTGGTCTCACAGTGAATTATTACCACACTTTCTCACTTCCTAACTGAAATGGCTTACTTTGAATTTTCTGTTTAATATACTTAAAGTTGCACTTTCATTTGCTATTAACTTCCAGCATTTCTGGGATGCTCTGGGAGGGGAAAATAAAACATAACAATAATAATGATTTTTTTGATGTGCAAAAGCCCTCTTTTCTATGCTTGGAGATGCAATTTTTTGATGTGCAAAAGCCCTCGTTTCTATGCTTGGGAGACCAACTCTATCAATACACACACTTTGAAAAATATCTGGCACAGTCTCAGAGCATCAATGGCAGCAGTTTATTAAAACACATATAATCTTATGTTATGCAACTGGTTTAAATTTCAAGGCTGAATGAAAGTCAAAGGTCTGTTTATTACTCTTAAATGTACTCTGCATTTCCACAGGGTACTATATAGGTTAAGATTGTTGCTGCGAATTCTCCTTGAACTCTGATTAAAACGTTTTTTTTATTTTTATTTTTTAACTGAGGTTAAGGCAATTATCATTGAACACTGTTCCCTAACTCAACCTGTGACCTCTGGATATAGTTTTAGCTCTTATATGACCTTTCCAAGAATTTCAGTTTTAATTTAATGCTGATGGGCATTGTCAAAGATCTATGGGAACCCAGGAAATCAGGTCAGTCGTCTATCTGGCCAATGTTGTAATTAAACTAGGGATCATCTGCATACAAAACAAACACCCTGACCTATAACAGAACCTTTCTTCATATTATAAAGATTGTTGGTTCAGGCCTCTTCCCAATAACCTTCACTCAGTCAATAGTATGTTGAGGAATTCCAACTGTGGAAACTTCTTAAGTGATTCTGAAACTTTGCTAGGGACTCTTGACCAGAGTCCTTAATCCCTGTTCTTGCTTTATGTCAATTAAACTACAGAGCTTGTCCACTACTAAAAAAAATAATCTAATAGTGACCAAGCTAGATGAAGGATCCTATTTCACAAAACTGATTTTCTCATGTAAGCTAATGTTTCTAGGAAATCTTAAAAGACAAAAGTTACTTGGCACATGGAATATTTAAGCCTGGAAATAACTGATTAGATTGGCCAAGAAGCAAGATGATTTGCAGTACAGATAGGCAATATGGAACCTTCTACAGTACATGTATTTCTTATAACTTAATCCAGCCTGTATAGGGTGCAGGATTATAGAATTTGTAATCCAAAAATACAGAGAACACAAGGTTTCTTCCTGTGGCTGGGCTAATACAAACTTTCAGGATAAGCCAAAGTTGAGGAAACCTTGGGAAAATTACCCTCTGATAAGTCTTCTTTTCTATTGTAAGCCCTCATGGGCTGATCTAAAACTTAAGAGGGACCAAGCAGATGGATTTTATGGTAACTTAAAACTTAAACATTTGTTTTCCATAAGATACTATTTCTTGTAACTCTTACTAGAAAGGGAGCAATAAACCAAATGCACAGGTATAGTATAGGGGGTACCTTGCTCAATAGTAGTAACTGTGAGAGGGATCTCGGAGTCCTAATGGATAATCACTTAAATATGAGCCAGCAGTGTGCTGCAGCTGTCAAAAAGGCCAACACAGTGCTAGGCTGCATTAACAGAGGGATAGAATCAAGATCACGTGAAGTATTAATACCACTCTACAATGCCTTGGTAAGGCCACACTTGGAATACTGCATCCAGTTTTGGTCACCACAATGTAAAAAAGATGTTGAGACTCTAGAAAGAGTACAGAGAAGAACAACAAAGATGATTAGGGGACTGGAGGCTAAAACATATAAGGAACGGTTGCTGGAATTGGGTATGTCTAGTTTAATGAAGAGAAGGACAAGGGGGGACATGATAGCAGTGTTCCAATATCTCAGGGGCTGCCACAAAGAAGAGGGAGTCAAGCTATTTTCCAAAGCGCCTGAAGGCAGGGTGGAAACTAACCAAAGAGAGAAGCAACCTAGAACTAAGGAGAAACTTCCTGACAGTTAGAACAATTAACCAGTGGAACAACCTGCCTCCAGAAACGGTGAATGCTCCAACACTGGAAGTTTTTAAGAAGAAACTGGACAGCCATTTGTCCGAAATGGTATAGGGTTTCCTGTCTGAGCAGGGGGTTGGATTAGATGACCTCCAAGGTCCCTTCCAACTTTTATCATTATTATTATTATTATTATTATTATTATTATTATTATTATTATTATTATTATTATTATTATTATTATTATTATTATTATTATTATTATGGATCATCGCACAGTCAGCCAGATGTTCAGACTGGATTTGGCATTTTGTCTACCTATCGAGTCCTTACCCAGGGCCTGGGATAGGCAGATGTGGATGTTTGATGGTATTACAGATATCGTCGCAGGATGGAAGCAGTTCCTAGTAAGGCCGCCTTTTGCAATTGACTAATGGCGAATTTGTCAATGCCAATGGTGTTCAAGTGGTGCTCCAGTTGTTTTGGAATTGCACCCAAGGCGCCTATTACTATTGGTACTACCCTTGCTTGCTTTTGCCACAGTCTTTCTATTTCTATTTGTAGGTCTTTGTATTTTGTTATCTTCTCCAGTTCTTTCTCATCTATTCTGCTGTTTCCAGGCACTGCCATGTCCACTATCCAGACTTTTTTGTCTTTCTTATCGACAATTGTTAAGTCCGGGGTGTTATGTTGCAGGTGCTTGTCTGTTTGAATTCTGAAGTCCCAGAGCAGTTTAATGTTATCATTTTCTATGACTTTCTCTATTTTATGATCCCACCAGTTTTTGCTTACAGGCAAATGATATTTCTTGCAGATCTTCCAATGCACCATTGTTGCTACTTTGTCATGCCTCTGCTTGTAGTCAGTCTGTGCGATCTTCTTGCAGCAGCTTACCAGGTGGTCCACTGTTTCTTCAGCTTCTTTGCATAGGCGGCACTTACTGTCTGTTGCTGTCTTCTCAATTTTGACTTTATATGCATTTGTCCTTAAGGCTTGGTCTTGTGCAGCCAGAATTAGTCCCTCGGTCTCTTTCTATTATTATTATTATTATTATTATTATTATTATTATTATTATTATTATTATTATTATTATTATTATTATCATCATCATCATCATCATCATCATCATCATCATCATCATCATTATTTATATATATATATATATATACATACATACATATAAATACATATTCAGAGACACTAGACTACATGGACTATAGCATGCCGAAAATGAATTATTTCATTTCCTGCTGACCAGTCAAATCTTGCATGAAGAATGAATTATCTACAACATCAAGCAGAGAAATGTGTGACCAGATGCTACTAATTAGAGAATAAAATCCATCATATTCCTACCTCAGATAAAATATTTTCATTCATCATATCAGCAGAAAGAGAGTTTTCTTGCATTTGGAATGAGCAAATTTGACACCTAGGGTCTTGCCAGCTTAATCATATTTTTCTGGAAAATAACATTTTTAAAGTGTTTTATATCAAGGGGGAAAAAAGTAAAACTCATAGCTCCATAGAGAATGAATTATATCTGAACATCTAATGCTGTATAATCTCTTTCCAACAATGCTTATTTTACCAAGCAACTTTTACAAAGAAAAAGCTTTGCCTCTCAGACTAGATAGAAGTAGAGGGTTTCTTTTAGTTGCAAATGAGAATTTGGAATATTTTGTTTTCGACATGTTGTGAACACAAGCAGTATTGCCTTGCAAAGACACAAAAAGAACAATCCTGCCATCTTTCTAAAAATGGAAGTGGAATCTTCAACCAATTACCCTGGGCAACCAAGGTGATCCTCTTTTATTAAAGATTGGTTGATATGCTTGATTCATATCAAACTAAACAGTGTTGAAGAAAACAATTTATGGGCTGGCTGGCTTTGGGTTTGTTCAGTATTTTGAGAATTACTTCCTTTCAATGGAACCAATATAGTTTAAAGTGAAATTAAAGGACTGATTCCCCCCCCCCCCCCAAGGGATTCTTTTCAGAACTGGAATGTAACTTTTACCATGGGGTGCTTAGAATTGTTCAATATGTTTAAACTGCATCAAGGAATATCAGCATATTTGCTGGTGCTAATAAAACCAAACTAGCCACAGACTTGGCTTATTGGCTCTGCTTTCAATCGATGCCTTCAACACACCTGCATGAGAAATACTGTGGGGTACAAATTGTGAAACATCTCTGTGTTTGCCTAAGGTTGAAAACCAAATTCATTAAGTGCTGAATTATAAGTTTTCTAAGGTTGAGAGAGCCCAATATATATATTGACTGCTCTGTTGGCACACCTTGTACTCCTGTAGTGAAATAATATTGTTTTTTGTTGATCACAAGGTAACCCAGCAAGTAGCAAGATATGCAGAGCCAGCAAGGAAGATCAGAGCTAGAGCAATTAACTGTAATGGGGATGAAATGTTTAAACAACATATTTATTGTTGTTTGTATTTAGACAGGAAAGCCTGGGGTTCCTCTGGCTGAAAGCGTTACAAATTTTAGATTTTGGAGTCTCAGGAAACACAATTCGGGACACTTTTGTACATGTAGTCCTCGACTTCCGACCACAGTTGAGCCCCAAATTTCTGTTGTTAAGTGAAACATTTGTTATATGAATTTTGCCCTGTTTTATGACCTTTCTTGCCACAGTTGTTAAGTGAATCACTGCAGTTGTTAAGTTAGTAACACCGTTGTTAAGTGATTCTGACTTCATGATTGACTTTGCTTGTTAGGAGGCCACAAAAGGGGATCACATGACCCCAGGACATTGCGACCGTCATAAATATGAACCAGTGGTCAAGCATCCAAATTTAAATCATGTGACCATGGGGATGCAGCAACGGTTATGTGTGAAAAACGGTCATAAGTCATTTCTTTGAATGCTGTTGTAACTTCAAACGGTCACTAAACAACCTGTTGTAAATCGAGGACTGCCTGTAACACCTTGACCATCTTGTAAGTAAAATGCCAGTAAATAAAGCAGTTGCTACAACCCACCTCTTCCACATGAACATTTCACTAAAACATGGTTCTTTGCAAAACAAAAACTAAAATATTTTTTCTGTCAAATTAAATGAGAAGTAAGGCATTTTCAGCACAGTGGAAGTGCTGGACTACAACCTCTACAAATCCAAGAAACAGTCATTGGGCTGGCTGGTGTTGCTGGGATCTGTAGTCTGAACATCTGAGTTTGGAAAATGTTGACCTACAGCATTCACCGAATAGAATTAAGCGGTAATATATGTTCCTTAACGTTTGTGAAATACTATCTATTTTTATATGTAGCCTGCAATTACAAAAACAACTGGGATAATGACCCTGAGTATCCTTGGCCAAAACTGTAATTAAAGCAACTGACATTTATGCTAAATAACAGCTCTGTGGTATGAACGTTGTGCCTGTTTACATATCTCTGCATTAATTTGCTGCCCATTGATCTATCTGATTAAAAGAGGTTCCTCTTAAAATGTTTACATGCCTCTCTTTCACAGTGTGTCTTTGACCTTCTTTAAACCTTCATTTGTAGCTCACCATAGTCTCATTTCCTCTTAATACAACTAAAGGATATTTTTGAATGTTCCATTATGTTCAGAAGAAATGTCTGCAAGTGAAAAAACATTAACGGTTTCACATTGTTTTCTCACATGTTCTTTTCTGTGAAATTTGGAATGATCCTGCAAAACCTGCCCCATAAATACTGATGTCCATCCATGCAGGTGAATACGTGTCTACAAAAATATGTGCATAGGTGTTCATATGTGGATAAATTTAAGTAACAAAGTAGACTCCATCACATTCATGCATCATTTGTAATTAGACACACACAATTTTATAAAAATTATTAGTTAACCCTAAAATACTATTTGACACACAAATATATTATAAATAGAGGCATTTGTTTATTTGGAAAGATAGGCAGTTGGTCTTAATTTACTTGCCTTCATACTGTACAATACTTGAGCTAAAGTCTATATCTGCAGAGTTGGAGAAGCCACAAAACTTGATGGTTTCATCCAAGGGATAATTATATCCTAAACCATAGGTTAGCAAGGAAACAAATTATTTGGCAAAAAGCGCTGCAAAAGTTTGGGATTTGGATCCAAATGGGAAAGTTTATTTTAGAAAGCAGTTCACAAGAGGACACTTATCAAGAATAATCTGCAAAATTGAGTGAATATCCACTCAGTAGTTACAATAAACAATAGATTTCTTTTCATTTATGACATTGAGAATATTGATCTGAGTTGCCAATGCTGCATTAAAATTTATTACTATTTGCAGTTACAACTTCATACCTGTTCAGTACCTAATGTATCTATATGACTGAATCTCTTGTGATCTATTCAATACATGCAAATGGATTGTTTGATGTCGTAGGGATAAACTATGCACATAGCTTGTGATTGATAATATTGAAACAGGCTACAAGAATGAGCTGAATATTTAGTAAATCAGAAATAAACAATATTTTTCAGCCTGTGGACTGCATGATAACCTTCTTTCCTATCTTGGTGACAGAAAGAATATATTGTGGCCAGTGATACTGTGATCTGAATGAACAGGCAAAAATATTTGGGTACCTTGTTTGCACTTTGAGAAGTTGGTGCCTTATAAGCCTCTCTAAGGCTAAAGTATTTATTTTGCCAGTGAAACACAATATTTTTGGAGATTTTAAAAGTAGCATAACGGAGTTTGAAACCCCACCAACCACTCCAAAAATATAACAATGAAGGAAGGTCCAATTTTCTTTCAAGACCTTCGAGCCTTTTTGTGATACACCCTCAAAGAAGATCTGACTTCATATTTCAGAGGCCTGACATTGGATGCTAGCTGCTGTAATGAAGCAATCTGTTGCTTTACAATTAGCAGCTGTGACATCAACTTTGCTTCCTTTCCAATTTTTTGAATTGCAAGCTTGTAAGCCTACTGAAAACATTTCCAAAATCTGACAAATAAATATTTTAAGAACAAATACTTATTTCCTTCCTAGAATTTCTTTTGCACATGGATCTTTTGGCCTCAGGGTCAATGTTACTAGCTTCTTGAAACTCTAATGCTCATGACTGAGAATCTCCATAGACATTTAGATATGCACTTTGGGATAAACACCCTTCGAATTGTGAGGGAGTATGAACAGATTTCCAGAAAACATTGCAGACTACAGGAACCATTTGAGCTTCAGTTTGAGAGGCAGACAACACAGACTCATCCCCAACAGACTGCGCCTGTCTTCAACAGTGAAGGGGCATAGGTCAGAAAACATCATGCAGTCAAGAAGGCTCCACACACATTTGAACCACTCAGATGACACAGGTAAACCTCCAAATGATTTCAAGGACTCTCTGAAAGAATGCAAATGACCAACTGTCTACAAAGGAATATAAATCCTTCCATTCCCCACCATCTAATCAGAGCTGAAGAAGCTTCTTGGATGAGAAGCAAAACATCTTCAAAGAAAAACAAGAAAGTCCAGTTGCCTCCTGAAAAAGCACCTTTGGGACAACCATGACCCGGATGACTGAGAATCTCTATAGATATTAACCCTAGTGCACATTAACAATGGAGAAAGTTTTGGCAGCTAGTGAAAGCCATTTACATTGTCTACTCTTGTCCTATTTGAATGGTTCTATATTCCAAGACTGATATAAAACATGAATAGCTCTAAGCAGAAATAGGAACCAATCTAAGTTTGCACATGGACATTTCTATGCCAATGTTTCTATGCCTCCTCTCTCTCTTTTTCCATGAGGCATTCACTTTGGGATGATTTATACATATATGTCCATTCTAGTAACTTCTGACTGTAGGTCTTCTTTACTAATGACATATTGTCCTGCTCCACATAATAATCTATCCTTCCCAAACCTAGTACTTTCCAGATGTATTGCAATTACAACTCCCAAGATGGTGCTGCAGTCATTGTTCATATTAGGTGATTATTATTAGAACCAAAGTCCCCAAAGGTCTAGAGGTATCCACTGGAGAAGCCTGTGACACACTTTTTCCTAAGACAGAAGAAACATGTGACAAGAAAACCAAAATTCTATGGTGACAGAGTCACAGTTTGTTGCATGGGACTATTTTTCTCTTTTGTGCATTGCAGATGCATACAATGCGAGTGTAAGTGGTGATGCCTGACTCTATGGGAGAGAAAGATACCTTTAGCTGGATTTAAACAATATGTAAAATTCAAAACCCAGGTTAAAGAAACATAATGGCTATGCTCAAATAAATGACCCATTGTATGGCTTACAAAGGCAACCTGGTTCACACAGATGATAACACATCTGAACCATAAACTATCCACCCCAGTCTAATTTGTTGTATGAAAATATCTATTGATATGCAAGAGTTGGCAATAGAAGGAGACATGATAGCTGCACACAATCTACATTTTTAACAAGCATATATTTATAACTGTAATACAGTAAGTCCTCTACTTACAGTCTTTCCTTTAGCAAAAGTTCAAAGTTACAACAGCACTGAAAAAAGGGACCTATAACCAGTGCTTTTTTTGTAAAAAAAAAAAAAAAAAAAGGTACCGGAACTCACACATGTCATACAACCTGCCTTGCCTACCCTACAAGGTTCCATCCAAAAAAGGTGCCGGAACTGCGTTTTGGGCGTTCTATGAGAAAAAAAGCCCTGCCTATAACTGATCCTATAACTTACAACTGTGTGCACATGCCCATGATCACATGTCCAAAATTTGGGCACATGGCAACTGGCATTTATTTATGATGGTTGCAGTATCCTGCAGTATCCTGCAGTCAACTTTCCCAGCCAGTTTCCCACAAGCAAAATAGAAGTCAACATTTTCTCTACAATCAGCAAACAAGGGAAGACTGGACATAATTGTACTGACTGATTGATATACTTAATATAGCTACACGCACAAATGACTCTGGGTGGCTTACAAATGTAGAAACAGCCTCATCCTAACATAACCCTATGATCATCTCTATAATCACATCATTACCACTAAAATATTTATCATTATTGAGAAATGAAAGAGGCAGCAAATGTTCTAGCATTGAATGTCCCTGTATGGATTTCCAACCAGAGGTTTTTTTAGGATATTCTATAGAATTCATTGTCTCCCTATAGATGGGAGTCTACTTTTGCTGAAATACAGTAGCCTGCATCTATTTATTTATCAAATTTACATAGCTGCCCATCTCACAAAAGGGGAGCAATAGCAATAGCACTTAAACTTATATACCGCTTCACAGCCCTCTCTAAGTGGTTTACAGAGTCAGCACATTACCCCCAACAATCTGGGTCCTCAGTTTACTGACTCGGAAAGATGGAAGGCTGAGTCAACCTTGAGCAGGTGAGAATCAAACAGCCGAACTGCTGGCAGCTGGCAGTCAGCAGAAGTAGCTTGCAGTACTGCATTGTAACCACTGTCCTTGATCACTGCCCCTCTGTTCTTTTCTCTATCTCATCCGCAAATACAGAGGAGGAGATGTAAAAGGAAATAAGAAATAGCTTCTGTACCCTCATGTTTTTAGCTTGACAACCAACATCTTGTGTACAGAATATAAAAGAGAAGCCTAGGAGTTTAAATCTTGGGCTAGACAAACACACACACCCCTCCATCATTGAGAACAGGCAGCTTTAGATCCAGCTGATGGCTTTTCACTTTCTCTATATATATTTTATATTTTTATATAGGTCTGGGATGCACCATACTTAGAGTTTGTACTGTCTACCAGGAGCAAAAAATGTACACAAAAGCAGGTCCCAGAGAAAAAAATGATTTACATATAACTAAAATTAAATATAGTTCATACAATTGGTCTCCAGTCATATTATTGCTATTGTTGTTGTATTATTGTTATACAAGATAACCATTTGTCTCTTTTAACACAGTAGATTTAAATTTTGTAGAACTGTGGAGATTTATTACTTTATTTATTTCAAGTTATGCAGCAGTCCATCTCAAATTGGGTGGCTAACAGCAGTTAAAAACATGACAACACAATAATACAGACATAGTTGGTAGCTGAAGTAAAAACCAAAACAACTAGCAAACAAATCAACTCAACAACTGCAGATCTATCACACATTTAGATCTCCACACTCAGTGACATAACCAGTTTTTTTTAAATCAAACAGGATCAGAGCTAACTTAACCTCAAGATAGGGGAGGAGGTTGATACTCCAAGGGGTGGGCACCATAGCCGAAAACCCTCTCTTCCTGGGTCCCACTCGATGGCACACTTTAATGGGGAAGACCTGGACCATGCCTTTCCTGCCAGACCTAATGGGACAGATAGACACACGGAGAGAAGAAACAGTCCCTCAAATAATCTGGCCCCATGCCATGAAGCATATTAAAGGTAACTTTCAGAACCTTAACTTGAACTTTGAAGCATACCCGCAACAAAAGTTTTTTGTATTACTGTTTTTGTGGTTCTTTTTTGTATTATTATTTTTTTAATTTGAAAGTCATCCAGAGTAATGAGATGAGCAACTATGTAAATTGACTGATGATTGATTGATTGGTTGACTGAAAAAGGAAGGAAGGAAGGAAGTAAGGAAGGAAGGAAGGAAGGAAGAAAGAAAGAAAGAAAGAAAGAAAGAAAGAAAGAAAGAAAGAAAGAAAGAAAGAAAGAAAGAAAGAAAGAAAGAAAGAAAGAAAGGAAGACATGGAGTAGACATCCTGGGGCTGCAACTTTTAGAAAGCCAATTGAGGATCTGGAATTTCTAAAGTGGACTCAAGAATTCTATTTATGACATGAGATTAAATAATTCCATTTATTCAAGACTACATTTTAAAAAAAAGAATTGGGAAGAACAAAGTAGAAAACAAATATAAATGCATAGTTATTTCTACAGCACTATTTAACAGTCCTGCAATGACATAATCAGTTGGCATTCTTCCTTTCCTTTTAATCCTGCCTTATGTTTTGTAGCTACTTATTGTAAGCTTGAAGATAAGTGAGCACATTAAAACTGGAGCATTCTACAGTATTTGCATTTTTTGCTTTCTCTTTCTTTTGACATCTGACTGAATCTGACAGTAATTGCTTCTTTCTTTTCCCCTTATTCTACTTACATCCATACTTTCTTCATCGATGTAAGAGCTCTCAGATGTGAAATTGTGTGTTTAGAAGCAAATATACATTGGTGTTGAATCAAATTATATAGAGATTTGGTCTCTTGCACAGCTGATTTGCTTGGCATTCTATAATCTTCGGACTGAATCATAGATCATCATAGAGAGCTTTTTCTTCTGACAGCAGAGGCTGATCAAAAGAGTATTTGTGAATAACTTTTAAAACTCTGTTTAGAGTAGAACTGCATGATTTATAAATAGGGATCTCTCCCACTTTCTATCATTTTCACAGGCCATCAAATTGTGGACTTGGAAGGGGTCAGGGTGATGATTTAGTCTAACCCTGGATAAGTATAAGCATGTTCCTTGCTCTTTCCTACAAGTAAGATATCTGTCAGGTCAGGTCAAAAAAATAGGTACACATTTTCATATGTATTTCTCATACTCTGAGTCTCATTTTCCTGCAAGCCCTATCCTCTAATATGGATTTAGATTGCCATGTTGGCAAATGTAGGTGTTTTCTATGTTCTTTTCCTTCATGAAAATTTTTGCATTCATTTTACTGAGAGAACTATATTGCAAAATTCAGAGAAATGCAAAATTAAAGGTTATTGATTAGTCCAATTTGTATGTTGGTTAATTCAGCTCTAATTAAAATAGAAACTGAACAAATTTCCCACTCAGTCTTAGTAATGTGTCACTAAGTTACATGGAGCAAAGGGCCCTATAATACACTTAGTGTTGAATGTATAAATCACATAAAACTTCCTACAGAAACTTAAAAGAAACCTTTCAGGCCTGGCTGTTAGTTTAATCCTAAATATGTATGCTCATAAATATGTCTGACTATGCAATGCGATTTACTTCCAGGTAAATAGATATGGAATTTTAGCTTAATTGTAAAGATAGGCTAAAGAAACCACATTCAAGAGCAAAGTTCAGAACTTCCAGAAACAGAGACCTAGAACTGTCTCTGATGGCCTCCAGATGAGTTTGACTACAATACCAAGAATTCTCAGCCATGCTGGCTATGCAACCTAGGAATTCTGGTCAAATCTCTTCCTAGGAGACCCAGATAAAAGGCTGACACACCACTATCAGGCTTTGCAATTAACAGAGGGATAGAATCAAGAACTGGAGGCTAAAGCATGTAAGGAACGGTTGCTGGAATTGGGTATGTCTAGTTTAACGAAGAGAAGGACGAGGGGGGACATGATAGCAGTGTTCCAATATCTCAGGGGCTGCCACAAAGAAGAGGAAGTCAAGCTATGTTCCAAAGCGCCTGAAGGCAGGACCAGAAGCAATGGGTGGAAACTGATCAAGGAGAGAAGCAATTTAGAACTAAGGAGAAACTTCCTGACAGTTAGAACAATTAACCAATGGAACAACCTGCCTCCAGAAGCGGTGAATGCTCAAACACTGGAAGTTTTTAAGAAGAGACTGAACAGCCATTTGTCTGAAATGGTGTAGGGTTCCTGCCTGAGCAGGGGGTTGGACTCGATGACCTCCAAGGTCCCTTCCAACTTTATTATTATTATTATTATTATTATTATTATTATTATTATTATTATTATTATTATTATTATTATTATTATTATTATTATTATTATTATTATGCGTCATCACCCAATCATCACTCACAAAAATATTAACAATGGAGATCTGCATATGCCACATTTTGTCTTTTGTGTCTAGCTGTTTATGTTACAAATTCTAAGGGCAGCAACAAGAATTTTTGTTATAACTTCTAAACTACACTACTACAATCCTTTCGAAGTTACAACAGCACTGAAAAAAGTGACTTATGATCATTTTTCACACTTATGACCGTTGCAGCATCCCCATGGTCACGTGATTTACATTTAGATGCTTGACAGCTGGTTCATATTTATGACAGTTGCAGTGCCCCAGGGTCATGTGACTATCTTCTGTGACCTTCTGGCAAGCAAAGTCAATAGGGAAGCCAGATTTACTTAACAACCCTTTTTAAAGCATCAATGTCAAACAGGCATAGATAATGATAACAAAATAATTTTCTGGAATAGACACATAAGTGCAGTTAAGACTTACCTTAGAAAAACAAAGGCAGAGAACTGTAGAACATACTGGAGGTGTCCAGTATAGGCCATAATGATATTATACATATTATGACATTGTTGCATGATATGATGGCAGGACACATATGATGTCATGTGTTCCTGTTGGATCCCCATACATCAATATTATACTCGATGTCCCTGTTTCTAGCTTTTATTAATAATTTGAAGACCTGCATAGAATCTGAACATTGATATATTGACCATGATCCGTTTGCACTGGGCTGCCTCAAAGTTTCTGAAAGGCAGAGTAACATGTCATTCTTGAATAGCTGAATTGGAAGTTTAAAAATTAATTTATTTAATCTTTAAAAACATAACAATTATATTTAATAGTTTGTCGAATTGTGGATAAACTAAAGAGCAATATTGTACTATGATGCTATTACTATTCTATAAAAGGCTACATAATTTAAAGAAAAATCCAAACCTGTTGGATGAAATAAAGCTAGAGAAAAAGGAAATAAAAATTAATAGAATCCGATACTCAACTACCTTAAGAAAAAAAGAGGGGAAAAAGGTAAGAGAGCCACACAGAGCCACTAGTTTTATCATATGCTTAATGATGTCATGATGCATGCCAGAGTTGGTAATCTTTGTTTACTGACTGGTGTGTTGGACCCCCTCCCCAAAAGCTATTTATGGCCCAGTTCTAGAGTTCATCAGCCCTCCTCCCCAGTCAGATAACCACATTTCAGTACCTGACAACCAGCTCACCTTTAAGACCAGTTGCAGTGTTCTACAGTCATGTGACTGTGATTTTGCCAGACTTTTCAGCCAGTTTGTGGCAAAGAAAGAAAACACTGATAGAAATACATGGGTTCACTTAATGACTGGGTGTTGGCTTAATAATTGCCACAAAAGTAGTAAAATTGGGTGGGCCTCTACCTCCGACCATCATGAATTATAGCAATAGCAATAGCACTTAGACTTATATACCACTTCATAGTGCTTTACAGCCCTCTCTAAGCGCTTTACAGAATAAGCATATTGCTCCTAACAACCTGGGCCCTCATTTTACTGACTTCAGGATGATGGAAGGCTGAGTCAACCTTGAGTCAGTCAGAATAAAACTGCTGGCAGTTGGCAGAATTAGCCTGCAGTACTGCATTCTAACCACTGTGCCACCATGGCTCTTTCTCCATTATCATGGAAATTCCATGCTCCATTATAGTAATTAATCAAGGACTACCTATCTGTGATTCCAATGTGCAAAGGATGTTACAAAGGACAAGATCACATGGTTGGCATCACTGTCTGGATTTTCCCGACTCACCTACGGATAACCGTGATGGCACTTGACTTCGTGTAACTATCACTCTTATTAAATTACTACCTCCTATGCCCTTTTGTTCTTTAACTTGTCCTCTGTTTCAGGAAATACCAATATAGGATTTGCCTTTCGTTTAAAGGATTTATGCATAATCTCTCTTTAATTCCCACCCTCCTTGCCCAAATAAGCTGGTGCATGGCGGGTGTATGATGGCAATGTACTGTAATTATGTTAGATTTACGGCACTGCATAGTTATGAGCGATACCCAGAGACAGAAAATAAATGCCAAAGATCCCAAAAGATTTCTATCTAAAAAAAAGGCTCATTTCATTGAGCTGGATTACCAAGCCTCATTGTGCAGTAAACAACTTTTGACGCATACAATGCAAAGGCAGGTAATTGGCAATTGAGAAATGATTTCTTGTTTATAAGAACATGCAGTACGACGGCTAGGCAAGTCACAAACAAAATGCAAGGCACCACATTAAATCATTTTACTGGCACTGAATACACACAAAGTGAAAACTTTCCCCAAGAGGAAGTTGTTGCAAACAACAACTCTGGCAGGAGAGGGCACAACCTTAAGTCTGCACACAGATTGAATTGCTCTTAAAGGTGCAAAAGCCAAGTGTAAAAACATTCTCAAAAGCATTGAGAAAGAGAAGGGCCAAGCTAGAAACTTTACATTAAGAACAATGCTACAAAGAGGACAATCTGTGACTATTTGTGAAATATTTGAATGTGGGCAGCTTTTTATTTTTATTATTTTTTAAAAAAATCCTTTACCTAACAAAAAATAGCCATTTATCTTTCTATTATCCCTGGGAAAAGCAGAATTCTGTGCTGGTTTAAAACCACAAACTATTCATCCTGTTTACTCTTTGTAAATGTAAGCTTAAAATGAGTCACAAGGGGTTTTTTTAAATTTTTAATTCTGAAGCCTCAATATAAATGACTTTCTTACACCATCCAGTCAAACACTGTACCCTCCTGAGCAGAGTTGGGTTAATGGATGATTAAATGCATGTAAAAATTGGGTTGGAGACCAGTCATTCAAATGAATCTTTCCCATAAACTTTGGAGGAGCATCCACAAGGAAGGAAGGAAGGAAGGAAGGAAGGAAGGAAGGAAGGAAGGAAGGAAGGAAGGAAGGAAGGAAGGAAGGAAGGAAATATGAAACTATTTCTGGATAAATAATGTCACCCATTGAATATTCCCATTCCACAGGGCATTGTTACAGTACTAGCCAAGACTAGTCCTGCTTTAAGGCAGGAATTAATAATTTTTGGATGGTTGATTTGGGGAAAATAGCCTTTCATGTTTTGGAGAAAAGTGCTGGATCCCCATCTTTCTGACTGAGCCACTGTCTCAGGTATGTAGAAAGGTTGGTATGTTTTCGGCTGGAGAAGACCAAATGGAAATATTAGCTCTGCATTTTGTTTTAATTACCTGTTCATGTTTTGCCATCTTCACTAAGGACCTAGTATACTTGAACTTTTCTCTCAAACGTGTGGAAATGAGCCCGTTTGTTATTCTTAATATCCTTAGTATCCTTAATTCAACTTATTCTGAACTTTCACTTTCCTGCCCAAAGGTTCAAAGAAGGTCACGTCTATATTCTACTTTTGTGATTTCCATTTCATGTATGTGACTATGTGAGGAGTTCTTGGTGCTCTCTCAGCTTGGTTGCTTTCTTGCATCTTGCATCATCAGTGCTAGTAGCACTGATTAGCACTGATGTTGTTACCTAATTTGGTAATGAAATGTCTGCAAGAGAAAACAACCAAGCTCAGAGAGCACCAACACACCTTATTTCAACTCTGAGCTACAAATATTCTCCTTTATTAATGTATCTATTTTCATGCCTTCACTGAGTTTTCGTTCATTGGTTTCTTCAGTCCAAGGACTGTAACCACCTGTTCAAAGACATCCTTGCCCTTGTTTAATGTGCCTAATGAAAAAAGAGCCAGAGCTTCAATCTCAGTCAAAAACAACATCTTGCCTTTTTTGACCATCCTCTATCACCCTGGATGCCTCTGACTTAATATGTTGGGCAAATCAGTCTGTCTGGTTCATTTATGGTTCAGTGTGTGGTGGGAACTCAGAAATATTTCTCAACCAGATTGAGCATGTTGTAGAAAACAAGACATCATGTCTACATGAAACAGAGATCAGTAACCATAATTATTTCCAACTGGACTCTTTCACAGTTGATAGGAAGCTCTTCAGGATGTATATAACAGAATAACAGAGTTGGAAGGGACCTTGGAGGTCTTCTAGTCCAACCCCCTGCTCAGGCAGGAAACCCTATACCATTTCAGACAAATGGTTTTCCAATCTCTTCTTAAAAACTTCCAGTTTTTGGAGTATTCACAACTTCTGAAGGCAAGTTATTCCACTGGTTAATTGTTCTAACAATCAGGAAACTTCTCCTTAGTTCTAGGTTGCTTCACTTCTTGATTAATATATAAGTGTCTGGATGCTCTTAAACTGAGAAGGAATATACAATGGAGCCATACATGTTTTCACAATTTTTTTTTACAAGAAATCCTCAGATCTAAAAGAACAGTACATTTTGTTTAAAGAAGCCTGAGTATTTTCATGCTTCCCTGCAAGTCTCAAAACAGGTGCTGTTGCTAATGCTTTAAGAGCCTTATTAACTTTAATAGGCCCACTTTTTAAAAAAAAACAATAGCATCATTTTTCTCAAGCTTGAATGGAAGCATGATGCCCCAAGTCATGTGATGGTAATGCTACCAGAAAAAAAACCCATCATTAAAACGTCATGAGGCAAACAAATGCAAACTGAGCTGAGTTGAGCAGCATTTTCTATCTGCAAAGCCCAAACACAATTGTATGCATCAGGAGCAACTTAATAGAATAACAGAGTTGGAAGGGAGCTTGAAGTCTTCTAGTCCAACCCCCGCTCATGCAAGAGACACTACACCATTTCTGACAATTGGCTATCCAGTCTCTTCTTAAAAGCCTCTAATGATGGGGCACCCACAACTTCTGAAGGCAAACTATTCCACAGGTTGATTGTTTTCCTTCAGGAAAATCCTCTTTAGTTCTAGGCTGAATCTCTCTTTGATTAGTCTCCACTGTTTCCTGTCTTGCCTTCAGGTGCTTTGGAAAATAGGTTGACTCCCTCAATTACTATTGGAACACTGCTATTGTGTGACTCCTGGTCCCTCTTTTCACTAGGACCAGGGGTGACAGAATGGCAGTGCTCCAAATTTGGAAGGAACACTAGGATTTTTACAAAAATCTTTACAAGGTTCTTTATCTGATCTAGGTAAACCTGTATGCTCCAGATGTCATTGGATTATAAGCCCATTGTCCCTGTTCCACAATTGGGAAGATGGGAGCTAGAGTCTGGAGGAATCCTGATCTATCGTCTCTGCACAAGCTAACATTCTGTTTCTGGTGTTCAGTCATGCAGTTGTTTTGGACAGCATATCTGCATGGCATGAAGAAATAGCTTTCCTGATCACTTATTCTTAGCCCAAAAATTACCAGCTCTCAACAGAAAGACCTCAACTGAGAATCCTGGCTTAAAAACTTTGACAGGTATTTCTGTAATTCAATTGCCAGCCAAGAAGCTATTAGGAACAGAGTGCCATTGGTGAGAGCACATGGTTTACATTCAGTTAGGCATAAACAAAAGGTTCTGTGATTATCAGCATGGAGAAGCTGTCAAGTCTGCTCCAGTTCTTAAACTAACAGGACTGTCAAAATGTTACAAGCTGCCTCTCTGTAGGTAATGACAACACAACATATGTGCCCCAGATGTTGCTCAGGAATACAAAAAAAAAAAAGGCACCTATGATTTTGCAAAAGAATGCATGGGATTCTATCAAAATGGGTAAAGGGGGAGAGGAAAAGAAGTTGTCACTGGGATTCCTAAGTGTTTTGTCACCATTGATCATGATACGAGGACAATGTACAAGATTCCAAGGGGAATGGAAAAATCTCTATACAACAGCATTTGAGTTTCCTACAAACAATAGTATTCTTTGATAAAAGAATGTAGAAAGCTATTGAGAAGGCACATTTCCATAATGCTAATAAGCTATGAAAGGGGAATTACTTAAAACCCTGGAGTGCAGAATATCAGATTGCTTTTGCTCTTTGGAGAGCATCAACAAGATCTGTGCATTACCCAGAATGACTAACAGTCTGGCAGCCTGATTAAGCAATTCAGTTCTTGTTATGTTTGTGAATCCAGAAAGATGCACTAGGTAAGACTGCAAATAACCTCTTTGTTTTCGTCTTCAGTGCTTTTTTTGGTGTGAAAATTATACACCCACAATCATGGATAATAGTCAGAAAACGGCCAAATGTTCATGTTTATAAAAACTCAATGCAGGTTTATAAAGAAAAGAAATAGTGAAATTCAGTTTGCAGACGGGAAGACAATACTCTGATTTTTTTAAAAAAAATTCTTCCGTGTGTATCTTGCCTTTCAACCAAAAATAGTAGACAAGGCAGCTAGCAATAAATAAAAATAAAATAGCAAAGCTAAAAATAAAGACTAAAACACATCAATTAAAAAGCACCCTGCTGCAAAGTAAATAATAGTCCGGACCAGATTGAAATCTGCTTTAATGATGAACTACTTGCCCTCTTGTCCTCAAAGCATTTTTAAAGTGTTTATATAATAGGTCAATTCTAATTTGAGAGTGTGCACTTCAGCTGAACCAATGCTTCTAAACGGAGAGCTGGAAATCTAGAAAACCCTTGGAAATGTGCACATCTATTTGTATGAACAGGAGTTTCTAGGCCTTAAAGGTGGTGTACGTATGTACTTACGTACGTACGTACGTATGTACGTAGGTATGTACATATATATGAACTTTGTTTTACACTATACATTAGAAGGGAAAAGTACTCAAAAAATCCAGTTTCACTTTTTTTATGGTGTAGCTCCATACACAGCAGCCCCTTCCACCACAATTATTAACTAATTCCCTTTCCAGCCTATAAAATATCATCAGTTTCTATTCTAAAACAGGAGAAAAATGCTGAAGCCAACTCTTCTTTCTTTCTTTCTTTCTTTCTTTCTTTCTTTCTTTCTTTCTTTCTTTCTTTCTTTCTTTCTTTCTTTCTTTCTTTCTTCTGGGACCTTTTACAGGTACCCTTCAATGCTCCCCCATGATGTTATCTTAAGCCAAAGGTCTGGCAATCCTATTGACTTCACAGCTGGCTCATCTACCATTCTGACTCATCCTTTGGTGAGACCTTGGCTGAGAGCATCACCTTTGCTGCACAAACAGCTTTGCCTTGCAAGGCACCAGTAGAGAAAGATAAGCCCACTATCCGGCTTTTCCACATAATATTGATAGCACTATCTGCCGAGCCATCACCTTCCACTCCTCATCTGTGCTTCTAGCCAACAAAGGAGCTTGTGCTGCTTCACAGTTGTCACTGCAGTTGGCAATATGGTAGGTCAGCTCTCTTCAATATCCTGCATCTTTTCCAACAGGAAAAAAAGCAGACAGCCTCACCCATTCTGAAATCCTTGTCTTAGCCAGTAAAATAGTTTCTCATTATTCTGGCTTTTCTCTAGGGAAATACACTAAATACCAGAATGTCTACTTCAACCCCCCACCTTTCCTGCTTGCAGCCTAACCTATCATCAACCCCACATATATCCACCTTTCCTTCCTCTTCACAGATTTAATACAGTTCTTATTTTGCTGAAGAGTTCACCTTGATGAGACGCAACATGACCTGCTGGCACTTTTTTTGTTAGGAATAATGCTAGTTCCATTCTCCACAGTACTTCCTGTCCATTGTAGAGCTGGTTGTATCATTTAATTCAGGGGTCTCCAACCCCCAGTCCAAGGACCAGTACCAGGCCGTGGCATGCCAGCAACCAGTCCACACAAACAAGCAAAGCCCCATCTGCGAGATGAAGGCAGCACACCAAACCATGCACTCTCCAGTCCATGGAAAAAACCTCTCTCCATGGAACCGGTCCCTGATGCCCAAAAGGATGGGGATCTCTGATTTAATTCATATATATTAAAGGAGAAACACACTTGAAGAGAATAAATACATCTTGGTCTTTCTTCTCATTCTCTTTATGATTTTCATTCTCTTTCTTTATCTCTCTCTGTCTCCACACCATCCCTACTCTCCTCCTGAGTTTGGTGCTTTCTGGCACTTGAGAGCAATAAGTAGGGGTGTCGAATCCATTTACAACTTGCGTGTTGTTATTTATTTATTTAGTGTATGACAATGTTACATTAGCCAGGAGACTACAATGCTAATGCAGTTTAGCTGCCTGCTAGCCCTGTTTGGTTCACGTTTGCACTTTCCAAGAGTGTCACAGAGGGCGAGCTAACTCTGTGTCAGAAAGAAAGCTGAGCAGCTTTCCCACAGCAACATCCAGGGCCCTCTCCCTCTCCCCAAGATGCCTTGTAAACGGGTGTCACAATCAGAAAGAACCAGTGGCAGCAGAATTCTAACTGTCCACATGAAACACCAGCCTGTCTTCCCATCAAAGTGGTACCTATTGATCTACTTGCATGTAACATGCTCTCAAACTGCTGGGTAGGCAAAAGCTAAGGAGGAGGATGGGGGCTCACCCTGCCAAACACTGCTAGGACTCAAACCGCTGAAGCAAAGACCATCTCCAGAGTTATTAAGCCACTGAGTCACTACACCTCTTCAATTGTGTGCTGTTACTGAAGTTCTCTTTAACCAGGCTAAGAAATTCATTTTTAGGAGGTGAATTTTTTGAGTTCTCAAATTCATCCCTTGTTTGGATGTGATCAATAGAGAACTCCTTATCATTTTCCTACAATCCACAAATCTTTTCTGTTTTTCTTTCCTTCAACCAGCATTATGGCAAAGGACACAAGTGACAGAAAAGAAAGAAAGTGTGGCCTCTCTCCATGGTGTAGTCTTGAAGCACATCAATCTTTCAAAGAGCAGATACTGTATGTCAGATTTTCGCAACCTCGGCATCCTCATAATGGGTTGACTTCAGCTTCCAAAATTCTGGAAACCATTTACCTGCTTTATGAAACATAATTGAAAATGAAAGTGTTGCAGATTGCAGCATATTCACTTTTCAAATATTCGGAACTTCATAATATACTTTTATTTGAATTTCCTTACAGGTAGATGAGCTAGATCCAGTTAGATAGAAGGACAAAGCTTCAAGTAATTTGATTTGTCATTGCTTATATGTTTGCATTCCAAATTTATCATAGCTCTTTAGGATGAATCTTCTCTCTCTCTTATTTATCTGCTAGCTGCTTCACTAATTGATGGATTTTTTTTTCAGAAATGACTACTCCCAAATCTATTCATACAGGATTCTTACTAGTCCAGATTTGTGCCATAAGAAAGGAAACAATAGACTAACATACTCCCCCCTTCACAGAGTAGGGGTAGAAGTAAAGAACTAAGCATAAAAAATGATGACTTTAGATCAATGCAAATATATCTTTTTTTAATCATGGATTTTGCTCTATAGAAAAAGTTGCAAAGAAAAAAAAGGGAGAGAAATATGGGAACAATGTGGGCCAATTCTCACCTTTACTCAGGTGTAATCCAGGAGAGCTGGAGATTGCCTTGAGCTCCAAGTTCAACTCAATTATTTCAGCTTAATGAGGGTATAACACACAAAAACAAAACCCTTTGTTATGAATTCACTCTCTAAGAAATACAATCCCTAAACTGAGATGAGTAATATTTGAGAAGACCAAGTGAGCTGATTATATTTTGAGACAATTGCTCTAAAATAGCCCGTGGAGACCTTGTCCAGCCAGCCATTAGTGCAATTAATCCAAGAAACTGAGGGAGACAAGTTGTGATCATTTAAATATCAGGGAAAAATCCTCCTGACAGTGAGATCTGTACAATAAAGGAACATCTACCTATGAAGGCTGTAAATTCTTGATCTTTGAAGGTTTTTAAGAAGAGGTGGCTCAATTGATGGCAAAATGGATTGGCTTATTTTGAAATACACAGATTGTGTACAATGAACAGTGAAAATGCTATATTGTACTGTTAATTAAACATGAATTAGTAATGCCACAAAATAAAATTCACATCTAATTAGAAGTTTCTCTTTGATCATGTACCCCATTACACTGTACTGTATGCATACAAATAACAGGGAAGGCATGCATATAAAATCAACGACTTAATGGTTGTGAGGCTGCAAATATAACCATATGTAGTCTATATGGAGAGAGAAAGAGAGATTATATGCCATTAATCACTGTTGACTCTTAGCAACCACAATGATAGATTTTCTCCACAATAATGTGTCATAACCTAGACCAGTGATGGCAAACCTTTTAGAGTGCCCAAACTGCAACCCAAAACCCACTTATGTATCGCTGGGTGCCGGGTAGGTGTGGCCCACTTGGCAGGTGCAGCTACAGTGGGCTTGGCAGACTGGGTGGGTGTGGCCACTGGATGGGTGTGGCTACAGTAGTCATGGCAGATTGGGTGGGCATGGCCGGGGTGGGCGTGGCCACCTTGATGTTGCTTATGGGGAGGGACAACTATGGGAGCCGGGCAGTGTTGGGGGAGATCCAGGGGGTTTCTGGTGGGTGGGATGGTGGGCTCCCCAATGGCAGCTCCAGGCTGGCTGGCCTTAGGCCAGTGATGGTGAACTTTTAGAGACCATGTGTGCTGGGACGATGGCGCATGCCCACAGAGAAGGCTCCGCGTGCCACCTCTGGCACACGTGCCATAGGTTCGCCACCACTGACCTAGACTTTCAAGTCTTCCAATGGTATATTTGTCACCACTATAATTGCATATAGATGGTCCTAACTTAATTACCACTCACTCAGCAACTGTTTAAACTTATGATGTCACTGAACATTGTAAATTCTGGATAAATGGACCATATATTTTGTCCATACCCCTTTCATAACATGATATAATTGTTTATGCCCACATTTACCCAGAAAGAGGACTGCTCTTGAAGGGATTTCCTATGGAGTATTTGGAATTACATTCTATGGTGTGTGATGAGTTCAAGATCATGAATAATGTGGAAGAAGCCCACAGGAGATCTTCAATATGGGCACAGCACTCTGAGAACATCCTGAGCTACACAATACAAAGTTGAGCCTCTGATCAGCACCAATAACATTCTGAAGACTTCAGCAAGTCAAGCATGCAATTAAAGACTGAAAATTGTTATCTCTGTATCTACCACAACATGCCACATGGATCTATAGGGGAACCCTTGGGCAGCAGTAATCCAGTGAATCAATAAACAATCCCACTCAGTTATTGAGAAGCCAAAAAGCAGCTCAATTTGGATGGTGTCTTTCTTCAAGTGCATTCTAAAATGTCATTTTTAGAATTGAACTGGACACCTCTGAAGACAAGGTCAACTCCATGAAGAAATGTTAGTCATTTGGATAGGTTCTGTATTAGAAAGAGAAAACAAATTTTATATAGGAGTCACAAAAGCTCTGCTCTTTCTGGTATACACTCAAACCTATCCAGGAAAGCAACACATTGTTTATATATTGTTAATACCAACAATTCTACTTCATAAAGTAGATTAAGATAAGAGTTGGCCCAAACTTACTCAGTGAGCTTTATGGTCAGGTGAGGATTTGGAATTTTTCTAGTTCAGGTTCAAGCATCTCACTGGCTTTCTCATATGGACATAAGCCTCATTTATTTATACTATTTATTAATTTGTTTAATTTGTATAGTCCAACTCAGACCAGTGTCTCTCTAATACACTCTATATTTGATATATATGGCTGTTCATATTATATACCTTAATTCTGGGCAATTCACTAAAAACATCAAAAAACATTTAAACATTTATTATTATTATTATTAGCATATGACATTGTTACAGTAGCCAGGAGACCACATTGCTGTTGCAGAATAGTAATTTGGCTTCCCAAGGTACCAGCCCTGCTATAGGACATGCTTGCTCACTTCCCAAAGTATGCCACAGGAGGCTGAGCTGGCTTTGCACCAGAGAAAAAGATGAGTGGCTCTTTTTGCAATGTCACCAAGGCCCCCTTCCTTCCCAGAGCTGCTTCGCAAATGAGTGCCGCAGCCAGGAAGGTTCACAGCTGTCAGGAATCTGCCTGCCTGCACAGAGCACTAGCTCATCTTCCCACCAGAGTGGTACCTATCTATCTACTTGCATAGAACATGCTTTCGAATTGTTAGGTGGACAGAAGCTGAGGCAAGTGACAGGCGCTCACCCTGCTATGCAAAGCTAGGACTCGAACCGTTGAAGCTGAAACTATCTCCAGCATTATTAAGCTATTAAGCCACTGTGCCTTTTATTCAAAAGCCCATAAAACATAGCAAAAACTCCCAGTGCCCCCAAAATAAATATTCCTTTCTATATCCACAGTCTGTTTTCTTAGACCAGGGGTAGGCAACCTTGGCTCTTTTATGACTCGTGGACTTCAACTCCCAGAATTCCTGAAGTCCACGAGTCATAAAAGAGCCAAGGTTGCTTACCCCCTGTCTTAGACTCTAACTTTCCTCTCCCACTAAGCTTCTATAAACTTTTTTGTCCATCTAGTTGTAAGCTATCTACCCTCACTGTAGCAGTTCTCTATAATCCTGGTCTTTCTCTTCACATATGTATTTATGCATTATGCTTCAAATAATAGCATCACACATTTAGAAACTTGTAATATAGAAAGCCTGTAAACATTTTCTCCAGTTTCTCATGTTTATGAATTTCTCACCTTTTATTCATTCAACTTGCACCCTTTTCTATTGTGTTTGCAATTTTGCTTAATATATGGCAGAAGGATGGCAGACATTTTTCTAATTTAATGCATATTTGTACATTATTTTCATGAATATATGCAGTTTTATAGAGACTTTTTCTATTATATATTTTTAAATGTAAGAAACTACATTAAAAAAACCTGATAACTACATTTTGATTTTATATATTGGTTCAGAATTGTGAAATTAGTTTGGTTCATATTTAAATGCATCAGAAATTACCGAGTGATAGGGAAGCTAAAAATATTTAAATCATTCAAATATATGTCTATATGCCTGAAGTACAATATTCGTGTTGTCCAAGCAAAGCACATGCACATGCTTACATTTTCTAGCAGATCAGAATTATCTTGCATCACTGAAATGGCTTAGATAATCAACAATTTTGCCTTTAAGGAGAATACAATCCAACAAAAGCATAGGAAAAAGCTATTCAGAAAGCCCTTGATGAAATGTTCACTAAAACCCCTAAAATCAATAAACTCTTGAATTGGTACTTTGAAGTACAACCAATCTCCTTTTTTTCTTCTTGCTTGCAAAAAAAATTGATTTTGAAGCAATGTTTCCTGGAAAGGAAATCGGAAAAGCTACCCCTATTAGTGAAGGAGACCATCAAATGTTGGGTTTGAGCATCCTGTGATGGCTGAATCCATAAATGTTGATGTCTCAACATTTATTTCAGTCTTCTCTTTACAGTTGCACATCATTTGGAGCTACTGTATCTGCATTTCTGAATCACCTATGAAATACAAAACCATCTTCTTGACAAATTCTCACATAGTAACTGCAGCAGCTTTTTGAATGAAAGTACCACGGCATCAGCAGTAGAAAGCTGATACACACTTCTAGACATGTCCATGCAGTCTGGGGTCATCTTATACCAATTGCATCACTGTAAACAGGCAGAGTTACTGTGTACATTTTCCATCAAACAAAACAATAGGCGTTCCATCCTTTTGTCATATGTACAGCATTGCTGGTTGCGGTCATTGTAAATTTTTTTTAAAAGCCCCGGCATAGTCATACTCCACTCAGTATCAAGGATGCAGCTATAGAAGTAAACAGTATTAAGTATCTGGGGGTGCAGATAACTAACAATCTGCAAACCAGCGTATGCATTTCCCATGTCGGATAAGGAGAACACATCTCTCTCCTTCTGTCCGGGCCACTTTTTACAGAGGCATAACTGAGAACATTTTAACAAACTGCATCACTGTCTGGTTTGGTGGCAGCAGAGCCTCAGATACATGTCCTTACCAATCTCTGTCCATACAGAGATTGGTAAGGACAGCCAAGAAGATCATAGGAAGCTCGCTTCCTGGTATTCAGGATGCTGTTTATAAGATCTATGTGCTTAGAGCTCAAAGCATTGTTAGAGACCCCACACACCCACTTCACGGTCTGTTTCGTTTGCTCCCCTCTGGGAGGAAGTTTTGAAGTATTTCTAGCAGGACTACCCTATTCTGTAATAGTTTTGTTCCCTATGCCAGGGCTTTTCAACCTTTTCACCCATTGTACCACTTTTAGGATATGGCAACATCCGAGTATCACCAGTCACCTGATGACACCCCCCCAAAGGAAAAAAGTGATGAAGTACAGGTAGTCCTCAACTTACAACAGTTTGCTTAGTGACTGTTCGAAGTTACAATGGCACTGAAAGAAGTGCCCCCCAAGCCACAGCCGAGCAAGACACCTGCCTCCCCGCCTGGCGGCACTCTTCCTCCTGTCCAAGGTTTCCATTGTTGTGAGCATTTCTGTTGAGGATTGGCAGTGGGGGTGGGATGGGGGTGTTTGGTTTTTATTCCTCCCATCTGCTGGGTGGTTGCAGCAGGTTTTGGTCACTTCACATGACCCTGGGACACTGTGACCGTCATAAATATGAATCAGTTGCCAAGCATCTGAATGTAAATCACAAGACCCTGGAGAGGCTGCAACATTCCAGCTGATCGGCGTTTCTTTTGGGCTCAGCAGAAGCACCAGGATCAGCGCCGAGCTGCAGCTGGAGCCTGGCGCTGTTCCTGGCGCTTCCACTGAGCCCTGATAGCCCTGCAGCTCCAGCCATCTCTCGCTCAGGCTTGTGTGGTGCTGCCACCGGTTCAGCTCATTCCCCTCCCCCGCTACCACTTTCCTAGGATGGTCTCATACCACCTGCCATGTACCACAGGTGGTAACCATACCACTGGATGAAAAGCCCTGCCCTATGTCATCTATCTGGTAAACTCACAAGATTCATTTTTCTTGTCATGCATGTGTATACATAATCTGAACTAGAATGTGTTGTTTCTCTGTGTCATATAATATATGTGGGTATATGCACAATTCTGTATTTATGTATATATTTATTTATGTCATGTCATGTATATGTAGTGTATATTGGAGGTGGTGACCTTTGAGAGCTGAATGCAACGAAATTTCATTTTAATGTATGCTGTTTAGTGTACATTCAAAGTGACAATAAAGTTATTATTCTTGTCAACTCTACAACTGAGTGTGGCTGCAGCCATTTCTCTTTTCATTTTAGGTTGCCACATAGAACGGAGGGAGGGGGGGTTGCCCAGGTACCTCATTAGTCAAAATCATCTTTTGTCTCAAGGGAACCAAGGTCATTGGATGCACCTGAGACTGCAGGCTGGGCGTTGTGTAAAAAGCCCGTCAAATAATCATATTGGGGAACATAGTTACTTGCATAACTTTTATGGGTGGGACTTTTAAAACTTTGTATTGGGGAATTATTACGTGTGTATCCAGATTTGGTTTCATTCTTGACCATGCCAATACTTTGTAACTAATAAACATGTTCTTTGAGGAATTTGCAAGCCTCGGAGTTCTGCTTTATTTGTCTCTGTCTGTTGGAACCATGACAATTCTATTCTATTCTATTCTGAACTGCAAGTGCCCTCTCTTCTTTTAAATCATGCTCTGCAATTTTCCTTATTGACACTGAATCATATTTTGAGGAAGCCTGTGTCTATATATCTAATGTGTGATTAAACCTAGGTACATATAATTGCAGAACAGGGAGGGGAAAAGCAGATGGCAGACAGTAAAAACACAAGCAAAAATATTCATTGTTGAAGATTGATGCTTGTGCCAACTGCTGTTGTTCAATCTCCAAACTCCATTCTTGAGAAAGATGGCTCATTGATATTCTGTCAGATACAAAACCTTATACAGCCATATGCCAACATATTCGTTATCATTTCAGTGACATGCAGAGAGTCAGCATTTAACTTCTCTTGGTACCTTCATTAACATCAAGTTTGTTAAATAATACACTTTTATTTGGGCTACCCTTGCAGTTCATGTCCTAGAATGACTGTACACATCAGCCTTTGCTGACCTAGTAGCCTTCAGATCTCATTGTCTCTACTCATACTACCATGGGAATTGATGAGACTTTCGTTTAAAACATATGGAAACCTCCAGATAAGGAATGGCCAAGGTCAAAGCTAGAAAAGCAGATGAATAAGCTGAGATGTCTTCCTAACACCAACTGGGTTATCCTGGGCAACCCTGGCTGGGGAGTAGCTTAGCTAACAGCTTTACCCAGTTATTTCTTTCCAAGTTCCAAACCTTTGGAGACACAAGCAAAGAGAGATTATTGGATTCTTCCTCTAGACCTGAGCTTGTTGAAGTTGGTGTTCGTCCTACAATAATCAATGAGAAAAGTGAAAATTTTCAAAGGCTCAGTTGTGCCCATCACAATGCCCTTTCAGATTCCAGGTCAAACAGGAAGTAGAGATATATCTCAGTGTGTATGACTGTCACTAACACAGGGGACATTGGTTCCTATTAGCTTTTCTTTCCTCTGTGGTCTATTCATATATGCAGAATTTCTGGGTCACTTTTGTCAAGAGACTGAATCTTGTGCATGGGAATATGATGACTATGGTGCAGCTGTGCATGAGTGTAGCTGACAGGGAACTAAGACGTAGGTCTATACAACTCTAGCAACTTGCTGAATGGTTGGCTATCTGGCTGAAGAAGCTTCAGAGGTAATGGAGGGCATCTCTTAAGCCCAGGTGCTCGTGTAGTGTTGCAAGAAGCAAGTAGAACAGATCAGTCAAAAACCAGGCTGCTTTATAGTCCATGTTAACAGGCTACCATCTCATCTATATAAAACGGGGTAAAACCTATGTATGGTTTTCCGGTGCTCTTTAGAGAAGTTAGCATATTATTTCTTAATTGAATTTCTCAGGTCATCAGTGCATAATGTGAAATACATTCCAGAATGTTAAGCAAATTGATTAATGAACTTACTGAACCAGAGACAATTATTTTCAAAATATTACATGGAATTGGACTGATGTGTCACAGGAAAACAAAAATATTGTGTTTATACGTACAGAGACAGAGAAAGGTTAAGAAAAAGGTTATGTTGCATCTACCATTTAAAATAAAGCTAAACAACTTGCAATCCAGAGCGCATGTGCCCCTCAGCCCCACTTCGGTAACATATAATTTTGGAAGCAAGAGTTGTTTTTTTCCTGTTTGTGTGGTGTGTCTGTTGGAGAACTAAAAAAAACAAAAAACGAGAACAGAGTCTAGTAAACTCAGAGTAGTGATAAGTAGGATTCTATGAAAGGAGAAATTAATGAGAAAAAGAGCCCAAGATGGATGGGAGCTCATAAAAAGGAGGTACTAAAACATAATCACAAACAATTCCAATGATGAATGTCACTTTTACAAGTTTCCCTGGTTTTATTCCATTATTGTTCCACTGAATTTACTTTTTGCTATATTAACATTGCTCCTGAATTCTTGTTCAGCTGGGAGAAATTCTAAAATTAATTCTGGAAATAAAACTGTAAACAGTTTGTCATGGCTTTTAGCTTGCTCAGTTCATGACAGTTCCCTCTTCTACGTTATTATTTATGCACATCCATGCATTGATAAACCCTAAGGGGAGGGAAACTAGGACAATCTTAATATGATTATGCCACTGAATCAACAACGTCTTATTGATGTGCTTCTATGCTCCTGTGGATTGATAAGACAAATGAGCCAAAAGGATCAAATGTTGTGGCAAAGTGCACAAATATGCACACACCACTGGACTACTACCAAAAAATAAAAACAAAAAGCCACCTTAGTGTCCCCAGACTGAATCACAAGCTGATGCAGAGTCTAAAAAGACACAGGCATTTATGGGCTACATTAAAAGAAACTTCATGTCCAACTTATGACCAGTAACATTCCACTTGTATTAATCATATTGCACTTGGAGTACGGTATTCAGAAATGGATGCCAGATTTTATGAACCATCTAGACAAAGTGGAGTATAAACAAAATAAGAAAACCAAGAATACTGAAACCAGATCATAAAAACCAGTCAGAAGACCAGGAGGTATTTAGATGGAGAAGAGAAGATTCTACGGAAAGAGTAGCAATCTGTATAAATTTGGTAGGCTGCATTTCTGGAGAGTTGTACTTTGCAGTTTCAGACAGAACTAGAACCAAAGAGAGAAATTTAAGGGAAACAGTTTTCTGCTGTACGTTTATACAAATGTCATAATATTAGAAGTTATTTGGAAGTCACTGTCTCAAAAAAATAAAAATAAAAAAGCATTATAGGTATTAAACTGCATTAGGGGTGAGTGGCCTACAATTTGAGTTTAACCCCCAACCTTCTAGATTGCTATATTGTTTCCTAAGTTTAGCCAGAAAGTTGCAAACATTAATTTTTAAAATATTCACTTACACTTCTTTTTCAGGATTTGTATGGATAGCATGGATACAGAAGGAAAACACAACAGACTCAAAACTGACCAGCAAATTGTTCTGGACCATTGTAGACAGTGGCATACTCCAATTTAATATAATAACTTTCAAAGGTTCTTTGCAAAGTAAAACGTTGCTAAAGAGTTCACCCTCGGGCCACTTCCTTTGGTGGCTATAACTTTTTGGGAAGTCTATGTCTTCTGGGAATTATCTGTTAACTGTTGTTTATGGAACAACTATAAAAAAGAGTGCAACATAACATAAAAGTGCGTGTTATCACAACTGCATTTCTAATATGCTACTATGGACTTTAAATAAATAGTCCATTTAATATACACAATATTCTCAAAGCATGTGTACTTTTCAGACCTGCTCAGGCAATTAAAAGAATCTGAGTGTCTCTTCCTGTTTAATTGTCTTCTACAGAGACAATTTAGGGGCACCAGATTTGATTCAACACCTCTAATGATTCAAAGGGAGATAAAAGTCCAAAGCACCTGAAGGCAGGACAAGAAGCAATGGATGGAAACTAATCAAGGAGAAGACCAACCTAGAACTAAGGAGAAATTTCCTGACTGTTAGAACAATTAACCAGTGGAACAACCTGCCTCCAGAAGTTGTGAATGCTCCAACACGGGAGGTTTTTAAGGAGACTGGACAGCCATTTGTCTGAAATGGTATAGGGTTTCTTGCTTAAACTAGGAGTTGGATTAGAAGACCTCCAAGGTCCCTTCCAATTCTGTTATTCTGTTACTCTGTTAAAAGGATACTTAACAAATTTGCTTTGAATGATACTGTCCATTTGAAATCCCTGCTCAGTATACCATACAAATATTAACTAGATTTAAATGATCTTTATTGGAGAATATTGTCCTACCTGCAATCTTCTCTTCTCCTTAGAAGCTAATTTCTTTTTTCCCCTTTTTCCAACTTGCATACCCAAGTAGTCATTTCTTAGCTCTGTATCTCTTAATTTCTATACCACAAAGGACTGAATGAATAAGATTCATCTCAAATATTCAGGATTCTATATTTTGATTACTGAAAGCACGTATCTAATGGAAACTTCAAATCTATTTCTTGCAAATCTATGAAAGTATGTATGCTTTTTTTGCCAAGACTTTTTTTTTTGTAATCTGACAGCAATGTCTTTTGAGTTATAATGAGAACAATTTTTCTGTAAGAGAACCAAGCCATGCATTGCAGGGGAGATGCTGTCTTTGAAAGAATAAAACTAACACAATTGCAAGGAAATATTCACAGGATTGGGTGGTCAGGATTGCTATTCTTAGATTTTCCCTGTCAGCCCATAAGCAAAGCAGCATATTTCTGTCTTTTGGTCCAAGGAATTTCTCCTTCTCCCTGGATGTGGAAATGTCATTTTTATCCCTTGCCAAATGTCAGAGCACTCTTCTACCCATCCTGCACTATTTGAAACATCAAAAACCTTTTTTGAATTTTTATAATGTCTATTTATGGCAGACAGTGCCTGGCAAACAGATGTAGGGACAGGAATGTAGGGGAAAGTTCACCAGAACAATTCTTTTTCTAATATGGGATATGCTATTTTGTTTTAACATGAAGTGAATCTTCCAAAGCTTGCAAATTCAGCATATGCATCTACTTAGAGAGGGAGGGAAATTATCTAACATTAACCATATTGTTTAAACAATTGGCAAAAGATTAGAGGAATCAGATATTAACAAGATACCATCTTCTCCCAGACTTTCCAGGATGAGTTTTGCTTTTTATTCTCAGAGAGAGAGAGAGAGAGAGAGAGAGAGAGAGAGAGAGAGAGAGAGAGAGAGAGAGAGAGAGAGAGAGAGAGAGAGAGACACACACACACACACACACACACACAGAGAGAGAGAGAGAGAGAGAGAGTGTGTATGTATGTGTGTTTGTGTGTGAAACATCCTAGTAATGGGCCTTTACTCATCCAAGAACTAACTAGATTTGATTTTATTCATCTTTTGGATTGGGGCTGGTGCTAAAGATGGATTGGTGTTTCCACCTGCTCATAGTAAAATGAAGGCTTCATTAAATTGAGTCTCTCTGTCTTCCTGCTTCTATCCATGTAATTCTGTTTGCAATTATGTAGAAATGGTTTCCTGCTGCTTTCTTCAAAGATTATTTTCACCTTCTCTGTCTAGTCTAATCATCCTAGGTGTTCTCTGAAGGTTTCCCACCCAACTACTTACCAAATCCTGTTCAGTCCCTTGAGATCAGCCAAGGTTTGCTAGGTGCAGCCTGCTAGCTGAGAAAATAATTCCACTATTATGATGTGCAGAGAGCAAGCTTATCTTTACAAAGTCATGGGATGGGGAAGAACATCTATGGATTTTGTACTCTGTAACATTCCTGGCAGGGAAGACGCGGCAATGCTGTGAGAAATCACATAAAGACTATGTTTGAATAACATAAACTAGTTGATGCTTAGTTCTGAATACTCTTCATTGTAGCAACTGGTTTCTTTTCTCTACTTCATGCGCCTCTTAAGTCACTATCATTGGCTAAGTTAAGACTTATTGTGCAACTGATCTTTGGTGCTTTAGATAAATTAAAAACAAGCATTGGTGAATCTATTCCACTCTTTCCTGGTTGGCAATAATGCCTTAACCAAGTTAGTTAGGATCATTGGAGAGCATATGGACTTGTGGGAAGTCAGCCCCCCAGAGAAGGAAATATTAAAAGGGCAGAAAAATATATTTCCTCAAAAGGATTTTAAAAGCAGAAACCAATCCTGCCCCCCAAGTCTCTCTGTCCAAAGCAGAAGCCAGCTCTGTACAAATGCAAATGTAAACCATCAGGAAAGTTGGAGCTAGAAGCTTAGGAAGACAAAGACCTAAAATCTGTATACCCCACCTGAGACAGGACATGGTAGGATTAACTCACAAAGGCCAAAGGGCATACCCAGACTCAGGTCAGAATACGTGACACAGGAAATACAAAGCCTGAAACAGGAACAGGAAACCACCCCAAACAAAAGGCTTCAGTGGGTATAAAAACCTACTTCCCACATGTGCTCAGCCCTTTTTCTCTCCTCTTTCCTGCCAGAACATTCTTTCTGTCTGGCTCTTCAATAAACTGCAACCTTCTCTCTAAAGCAGTCGCCATGTTGTTTATTTATCCCCGGCTTGGATGAACCAGGATGAAGACCTTTCCTTCAACAATTTGGCACCCCAGATGGGACTCCAAGCTAACCTCTCCAATGGACTGAGACTTGTAAGCCCCATCTTGCTGGCAGCAGATCCCATGTGTCTGTGGATGGGTTTCCCAGGCCCTGCCCATGTGGAGCCAGGGTAGTAAAGGGAATTTTGGGTTTGAGCTCAAGGGCTGCTTTGGAAAGAAGGTGAAGGTGAGTACCTCTAAATTTTAACTTTAAAGCCCAGGGGAACAAAGGAAATGTGTGTATGTCTGTGTGTGTGAGTGAGAAGACCCTTTTTCCAAATCACAGTTGGATTTTGCTCTCTCTGGTCTTTCCTAACTGCAGAAAGGATCTGTTCAAGTGGCAGATCCTGGAAAACATAGGGGTTTGGCCAGAGCGCAGGACCTTTTGTTATGGAAAAGGGAGAAGCTGTGTGAAAATGAAATGGGATGAGTGAATGAGAGAATTGGATTTGGGCAACTAGCTGGTAAGGCCCTGTAAGCAAAGCCCACCTATAGGAAGGGCCCATACTAGTACACAAAGCACAGGTCTTCCCAGACTTCTAAGTCTGAAAACTGACAGGCGGTGGTAAGAGAAGGAGGCTGGGTACCTATTGCGGCAGGTCCTCCCCAGACATTTTTTAGGTCTGAAAAGTGACGGCAGGTAGGAAGATCCCGTACTTCGTTTAGGGAACCGAAGTCTTCCTGGGCAATTTTTTTAGTGCCCAAAAACTGACAGGCAGAGTGGTAGGGATAGTGTCACTGAGAGCAGCTGGGAAGTGCTGCTAGGAACTCAACTGAGCTGATTGTATCCCACAGCGGAAGGGGAACATGGGTAGCGGCAGTTTGAGGGTTGAAATTAGGACATCTATTGGAGATTTGCTCGAGGTGTGGGATGAGAGGCGAGTCCCTGTCCTGGATGGTATGAAAAAGGAAGTGAGCAAAACAAATTTGTGAAGAATGGGCTTTGCTAGGGCTTTGCTGGGAAACCAATTTGGCTAAATAAAGGTACTTAAAGGGAAAATAAGAAATAGTGATTCTCTCTCTCTTTCTCTCTCTCTATGCAACCATGTGGTATGTTTAAAATGTGTGCCTTCCCTAACTTGAGTTATCTGAGATTTATGGTGGGAATGACTAGGATGTGTAAAACTAAGACTTCTGTTTCCTTTTCTGTTCTCTTGTCTTTGTGTATATATGTTTGTCAAAGTCTTTGTGTGTGAGGTAAATGTGACTGTTAACTGTTTCACATCCAAAGAGAAAAGAATTTTAAAATTCTGCTAGAAATTCTGCTTAAAATAAGCCACAAAAAGGAAATACCTCACTTTGTTTGTCTGGCCAACAAACATAGTGAAGAAAATTGTGTTTGTTTTTTTGTTTATTTTTCCTCTTCCTTTCTCTCTCTGTACTCTTAGGAACAGTCCAAAGTTACCAGGAGGGAATGTTTTAAGTTCATCTGCTGGAAAAGTTTGTGTCTACCTACAAGAGCCTCCTTAAGCTCAAGTTTGCTTTTGTGGGGAAATAATTTTCTTCTTAAGTTACTTTTCTTATCCTATCACTAATTGGTGAAACTACTATGAAGCTAATCCTGGAATGTATAAGCATTTTTCAATCTCTAAAATAATGTGGTCTATAAATGTTAAAGGTGGATTCTCCTTCCTCTGGAAAATTGCACACCTTAAAATATTAGGTTTTTAAAATTATTTGGAGCTTTCAGCATTCTCAAGCTGCCTAGCATTTTTTTCAAGTTGCAAGTCCTTGTCTTTAATATGTTGCAAATGTTCATGTTCAAAAGTGAAACATTTCATTTATGTTCTCTTACCAGAATCCAGCTTTCTTTTGTCCTCATCTGGGATGTCCTCATATGTCTGCCTATCTGTTTCTTTAACAACTGCAGTATTGATGCCTTTTCAAACTTTGCCTGCAAGCTACCCTCCCCCACCCTCCTGTACTTCTCCTTTTCTTATCCTTTGTTCTCCATGCCCTTGTCTGCCTTTCCTGGGAGAGTCCACCCAGAAAGGGAAGAGCTCTTTTTCTCATGTTTTTCAGCCCTGCATAGATGACCCCCCAACCTTTGGAAGCAGAGCACACTGACCCAGATGTTGCCTCAATCCATTTCAGCCATGGAATTGAGTTTTGAATCCAGCCATCCACTAAAAAGCCACCATGCAACCAAATCTTCCCAAGTCTTACCATTCCCCCAGATGCCTGTGAAAGCAGAAGGAAGGAGTCCTGGAGCCACTGGTCCCCACTGAAGCCTCAGAAGAAAATTAGGAAGACTATGGGGGGAGAATGGAAACTCATTGTAAAGTTTTCTTTCTTGCCCCATTTGTATTGTAACAAGCCAGTTGAATGTATTTATGGAGAGATGGCCACACACACACACCATTCATAATCACACTAAGTCTCTTCCACCTACCTTCAGTAAAGTTCAGCAGGCTGATTTTTGCTCTATTGCATCAAAGCTTTGCATGCACAACTTCCAGCAAATTCCAAGGGGGAGGGAACCAGCCCCCCTCAGGCAATTTGCAATTCATATGCCCTGACTGAGGAAGTAGCAGGAAACAGATCTCCAACTTAAGCCCTGAATATCTTGCATTGGTGGACCCAGATTGGGAGCCCGAGGGTTCACTAGGTGCAATTTAAAGAAAATTTAATAGCACGGCTTGCATACTGGCTAACCTCAATTGGACATTACAAACCTGGATGCACTGAACTAAGAGCTAAGGCAGGAAACAACCCTTGAAAATGGGCAGCCAGTGGTTATGTACTGAGATAAACCATGGCTGTGAAGAATTTTGGGAGGAATGTGCAAACCTGACTGGAAGCTAAAAGTGACATCCAACATTTGAAAATGTTTGGCACAGAATATTGGACACTATAAATTTCTTTTCCACCTAACGAAATTTTTGCCCTGACTTTTAGAAGTTTATGGGTTGGAAGCTCCCCTTTTAGGAGCAGGGATTTTTTTCTGCTTGCCTCCATTAGTGTCTTTTTTTTTTTGGCTTAACAGTTTTAAAGCTTGTTTAACAAGTCTCCCTGACCAGATCAATTTTAAGCTTGTGTCAGTAAGTGTGTCATTCACACACTTATGGCACAAAGGGGGGATTGTGGGAAGTCAGTCCCCCCCCGAGAAGGAAATATTAAAAGGGCAGAAAAATATATTTCCTCCAAGGATCTTAAAGAGACAGAAAAACATGCCCAGTTTTCCAGGTCTCTCTCCCCCAAGAAGCTAGCTCTGTACAAATGCAGATGTAAACCATCAGGAAAGTTGGAGTTAGAAGCTTAGGAAGACAAAGACACCTAAAATCTGCATACCCCGCCCAAACTCTAGGAGTCATTAACCCCAGCACCAGGGAAGCAAGATATAATCTTTGGTCATAATAGGACTAACCCACCACCGTCAAGAATACCAGAAAGGCACACCTAGACTCAGGTCAGAATACATGACACAGGAAATACAAAGCCTCAACACAGGAACAGGAAACTACTCCAAACAAAAGGCTCAGCCCTTTTTCTCCTTCTCTTTCCTGCCAGAACCATCTTTTGGTCTGGCCCTTCAATAAACTGCAACCTTCTTTCTAAAGCAGTCATCGTGTTGTTTATTTATCCCCGGCTTGGATGAACCAGGATGAAGACTTTTCTTTCAACAGACTAGAAGGATTGACCTAGCTGGTCAAATGTGTCTGTGATTAAGCATGAGTTATATTTGTTTTTCTCCTGATTGTACAAGCATGATGAATTATGAATGAAAATGTGGGGTCAAATTGCAAAACATAAATGAATTGATAAATATTGGTAATTTTCTAGCAACCCCTTACTTTTGCTTCCAAATAAGCTAAAGGATGGATAGGACTGTCTAATTCTGCTTCATTAACATTTCTGCACTACTGATTTATAGCGTTACCTTGCCATTGCTGCAGTGATATAAAACCTGTCTTCATTAGTAATATATTGCAAAGCAGATGGCTGGATGATGCTGTAAGTTACAAATGTGAAAATATTCTGTGTTGGTTTTGCATGTGTTTTTTCATCATCCCATCCTTTTTTTTCCTTCATGCATTAAACTGATTTTTTCTTTAAAAAACTTTCCACATCAGTACAAAAAAATCTGTACATTTTTTTAGATTTCCACAACTTTCAAAAATATTCTTTGTTTCTTTCAAAATACTTTTGTCATGACCCCATCAGATCCCAGTTCAGAGGAAGAGGAGGAGGAGGAAGAGGAGGAGTTGGAACTGGAACGGTCTGATGTGGATGGTATTTCTCCCCTGGAATGTCTGGAGGATCCAGGGGCTGAGAACGATGTTGTCTCAGACCCCTCAGGCATTGGGGAAAGTGGTTGACCAGATAGAGAGCTGCCTACTTTGATAGACATGGGGGAAGATCAGCTGCAGACAGGCAGTGGTGTTGAGAGGCAGCAGATCCCCTCTGATGAGGAACAGCTGCCTCCCCCACTCGATCCGAGAGCACGGAGAGTTGGGCAGAGGCAAGCTCA
Organism: Protobothrops mucrosquamatus; assembly: GCF_001527695.2. Taxonomy (NCBI): domain Eukaryota; kingdom Metazoa; phylum Chordata; class Lepidosauria; order Squamata; family Viperidae; genus Protobothrops; species Protobothrops mucrosquamatus. The sequence goes on along the minus strand of NW_015388212.1, from coordinate 27,830 downwards.
AAGGAGGTCTGCGAGGCTGCTTGGGAAAAGGAAGCCCCACCCCTCCTCACAAGGAACACCCAGTTTGGTTTAACTTAGGCAGAAGCCGGGAGAAGATTGTCTTTGTTGGGAACAATTGCTTGCTTTGGCATGCACTTACTTGGCTTTGGCAAAAAAAAAATCAGCCTTAACTCATGTTTCTGCCTGTGCCTTGCTTTGTGCCTTTGCTTTATGGACTTGCCTTGCCTTGTGGACTCTGACTCTGGACCTTACCGCATGAGCTTGCACCTTGTCTTTAGATTTCCTCTCTGCCTTTGCGAATTGGATTTGTTGCTTATTGGCTTTTGTTAGTGAGACTGTGGGTGGCTGCCTTCAGAGAAGTGTTGGGTGGAGCCTTACCAGTCACTGTAGGACAATTTGTTGTGAAATTTAACATAGCAATAAAGGACTCTATAAAAGCCTGCCTCTGTCTAGGCGACCTGGGTCATAACAACTTTTATTTTTAAAAATGTTGATTCTTTCCTTCTATCCACATCCTTCCGGCTGAAGATTACACTGCAAGATTCTCAGAGGTAAGAAATCTAATACAGGAGTCAATTCTGATCTGTACAGACAGCAAATTCTTGCTTCTGGCCTTATGTGTCTTGAAAGAGTAGCTGTTGTTAAAAAAAAAATCACAGGAAACCTAGTGCAGGCAGATGAGTTCAGGGCATAGCCTACAAGCCTTACATTATATCAGCTGGCAGCACCAGAAGGAAAGGCTAAGTCCAAAACCCATTTGTCACTGGTAGTGCTGGCACTCGGGCATCCAAACTGCCAGCATCAGATGGAGGAGTCAATGCAGTCCCTATAAATTACCCATCGACAATAATTTCCCTTATGACAGTTCTTACATCTGGAATAATTATCCATTGCTTTATGGCAACTGTTTGGTCCAGGGCAACTATTAGCTCCTACTGGCATTCCATGAAAGTGGGCTATAAATCCAATATCTACCTGCCTGGAGATATAGGAAGGTAGGGCTCTGGAAGAAACTGCATATTCAATATACATGCAAGAGACCCTGTATTTTGAGCTGAAGGACTCTGTATGTATCACCATTCCTGTCTTTCGTCCCTCACTTTCTCTGAGACGGTAAACTTAATCCAGTCTCGATCTGATCGATGAAACCACACCACTAATTCCGTCGTCCGATCTCTGATCCTTTGGTACTTAAGATCAGGGTGGAATTTGTATTTCGGTCGACCCACAAAAAACCTCGTCAGGGAGAGAGAATCGGGATCCTTCGTCCGTTACCGTAGCCACTTCTGCAATTTTGCCAGGAAAACTGCAGGGACTTGTCACCAGAAGTGAACACTGACTCAAAGACACCCAAGTAAGTAAATATAAATCCAACACCGACACCACCCCTATCTGCTGTTATCTTGTTTATCTTGGCTGAAAAAAGAAAAGCAAGATTGGATCAATTTTCATGTAATGGGAAACTATCAAAAAACCAGGGATATAAGATAGAATGACATTTTTTTAAAATAAATAAATAAATTAGAAGTAGTAGCAGAACTTTTCCAGAAGATGGTAGAGGACAGAAAGGCCTGGAGGAACGTTGTCGGTGGGGTCGCGATGGGTTGGACATGACTTCGCAACTAACAACAACAACAGCAGCAGAACTCTTTTGCACTGTTGCCAAAAAAAACCTGCCTATTCCTGTCCATAAAATCATCAAGGGTTGAACTTTGCCCAAATGAACTTTTTATTTATATATCTATAATTATATATTTATATCTACATCTACATCTATACAGTTCTAGTCCTGCCTTAGCCATGAAAGCCAGTTGAGTGACTTTGAGCTAGTAATTCTTTCTCAGCCCAACTCACCTCACCGGGTTGTGGTGGGGAAAATAGGAGGGGGTAGACAATTAAAAGGTACAGCTCAGCACAAGAAGTTGCATTCTTCTTGTGCTGACTCAAGGTGAGCCTTCTTGGTGTGACTTAGGCCAGAAGATCAGATGCTAAACAGCTCCATCCAAAGCTATGGAGGTGGTGCATCTCTGGGCATGGTTTTTTTGGGGGAAATTATGTTGATTCTTGGTGTTTAAGCACCGGAGACAGTTAATACCTCCATATCAACATGTAGAAAGATTTTATTCATACGGTTTGGTAGGTATAAGCAGCTCTGAGTGATATAGCACGTTCTTGATGAAGCATATTTTGAAGATCAATGGCAGTTAAACAAGTCCGTGCGAAACAATTAGTAGCAAGCTTCTCTCATACAATAGTTATGAGAATAATTATTACAAAAAGGCTTGTTGACATGCTTAGTCCTGAGGTATGATGAGAACAGGTTTGTCAGTAGTAACAAAGGAATGCTTCTAGTAGCTTGTCTGTCTGTCTGATTCCTTCCTTCTCATTTTTCCTTTCTTTTTTAAGTTCAGCATCACTCTCTCTCAGACATATTTAAGCTCCCATCATCTCCAGTCTCCCAGTAGCCCTTTCAAAAAGAAGTACTGTAAGATGAAACTGTTGGCATAATTAGCCCCTTAGTAATGGCCCACACAAAAACCTCTGTTTTTCTTACAAGGTATGGAGATGTTTTAACTCCTTCTTCTCCTGAAATATATCACTCCACCGTTGAAACTGATTTTATCTCAAAATGAATATAGGGGTCTAAACCAGGGCTTTTCAACCTTTTCACCCATTGTACCACTTTTAGGATATGGCAATATCCGAGTACCGCCAGTCACCTAGCAAGGTGTCAAAAACTTGATGACCCCCCCCCAAAAGGAAAAAAAGTGATAAAGTACAGGTAGTCCTCGACTTACAACAGTTCACTTAGTGACTGTTTGAAGTTACAATGGCACTGAAAAAAGTGCCCCCCAAGCCACAGCCAAGCAAGACACCTGCCTGCCCGCCCGGCGGCACTCTTCCTCCTGTCCGAGGTTTTCATTGTTATGAGCATTTCTGTTGAGGATTGGCAGCGGGGGTGGGGTGGGGGGGTGTTTGGTTTTTATTCCTCCCATCTGCTGGGTGGTTGCAGCAGGTTTTGGTCACTTCACATGACCCTGGGACACTGTGACCGTCATAAATATGAATCAGTTGCCAAGCATCTGAATGTAAATCACAAGACCCTGGAGATGCTGCAACATTCCAGCTGATCGGCGTTTCTTCTGGGCTCAGCAGAAGCGCCAGGATCAGCACCGAGCTGCAGCTGGAGCCTGGCGCTGATCCTGGTGCTTCCACTGAGCCCTGATAGCCCTGCAGCTACAGCCATCTCTCGCTCAGGCTCACTATCAATTTTCTAGGATGTTCGTGTACCACCTGCCAGGTGCCAATGTACCGCAGGTGATACCCATACCACTGGTTGAAAAGCCCTGGTCTAGACTGTGGTGTATGTTTTTCTGGCAAAATGGATTAACTGAATACACAATCCAAGCAAACAGGCCCTTTTGCAGCCTGCTCTAAGAGATGCGTCATGAGTGGAACTCCTAATAATAAACTAGACAAATGATCAGTACATGTTTTACTGCCTAATTACATAACTGAGGTTATGAATGGAGAACCTCTGACCGAAAGGCCTTGGGATGGCATTGAATCTCTTTGCATGGCATAGGACTCTCTTCTGACTATTATAGGAGGAAAAATGTTGGCATGGTTTTACACAGTTTTTAAGAAACCTAATAAAACTGTTGTATACACAAGTGATGCATGGTTTAAATGCTCTCTTTCAAACATTTCCCGTCTTAATGAAGCTTGTAATCCCCAAATTGACTTAAAATGTTCCTACAGTTCAAAACAAAGGACTTCCTGAAATATCTCATCCCACAGACAAACCGCAACAACTCAACAGGGAACATCTCATACATAATCATAATCATAACCATAATCATAAAGTTGGAAGGGACCTTGGAGGTCATCTAGTCCAACCCCCTGCTCAGGCAGGAAACCCTAGACCAGTGATGGCGAACCTTTTAGAGACCGAGTGCCCAAACTACAACCCAAAACCCACTTATGTATCATCGGGTACCAGGTGGGCATGGCCCATTGGGTGGGTGTGGCCTATTGGGTGGGCGTGGCCCATTGCGAGGGCATGGCCCATTGGGTGGGCATGGTTTCGGTGGTAACGGCAGAATGGGCGGGAGTAAAAAGTTCAATCAATCAATTCCAACTTTGCGAGATCTTTTTTTCCCCGCCAGAAGTTGAAATTGATTGATTGATTGAACCTTTTTTTTTTTTGCACATAGCAGCGGAGGCCTAAAGCGAAAAGGTTTTATAAAACCCAGCTGAAGGCCTAGGACTGGGGTGATGGTGCACGTGCCCACAGAGAGGGTTCTGCGTGCCACCTATGGCACGCATGCCATAGGTTCGCCACCACGGCCCTATACCATTTCAGACAAATGGCTGTCCAGTCTCTTCTTAAAAACTTCCAGGGTTGGAGCATTCACAACTTCTGGAGGCAGGTTGTTCCACTGATTAATTGTTCTAACTGTCAGGAAATTTCTCCTTAGTTCTAGGTTGCTTCTCTCTGTGGTTAGTTTCCATGCGTTGCTTCTTGTCCTGCCTTCATGTGACACAGGCTTGCCCATTTCATGTTGCCACTCTGCTTCTCCTTCTCAGTGCAGCCCCTTGCTCTTCCTAAAAAGTTGTCCTCTAAGCTCCTTAGTATCTGTATATTTACCAATCCTTATTTAACATCACTAACAATAAAACTATGTCCTTGATCAGATGTTCTTTGCCATGATAGGACCTCATCTCATCTGTCCCTTTCATAAGGCTCAGCCCTGCTAAGAAACCTCTCTAAACACAGCATATTTAATCCTAGATTTCCCACACATTTTTCTGAACCTGGTTAGAACTAGGTCAATGTCTATGCATCTTGCTTGGGAGGAGAACAGAATTTTGCACTTGTGTTGAACCTCAGTAGTAATGCACCAAGGCCAATTAGAGTTCAGAAGCTAAAGGCTTGCAAAATACTGGAATTTAAACACATATGCACAATGTAAAATCCTTGAATTCAGTGAGGCATACATCCTACTGTGTACACAATTGCAGCTTAATATTTTCTTGACTCAGAACATGACCTCTACTGCATGATGACAACGCAATACAGATTGGTGGGGATGGGATTTCCAAGGAGATTTAGTGAGTAGAATTCTTTTAAGATGTGTTATATTTTTTCAATGATTTACACCTGGAGTCTGCAATCTTGACAACTTTCAGACTTGTGGACTTCAGCTCCCAGAATTCCTCAGCCAGCATAGCTCACTGAGAAATTCTGGGAGCTGAAGTTCACAAGTCTTAAAGTTGTCAAGGTTGCAGACCCCTGATTTACATACCTACTGTGACGTGTCATATGCCAAAATCAACATTTTTCTCTCCGTCCGCTTTTTAAAAGAGATTTGATTCTGAATTTTGGCAGCGCAATATCAGAGGACCCCGAGGAATTATTAAAATAGTTTTGAGGCCAAAGTAACATGTAATAAAAGAGTTCCTTGTTGATTCTATAAATGGAACATAAAGAAAGACGAACATATTTCATGTTCAAGAGAGCTTATCATTTTGCAAGCTGGGGTTAGGCTCCATACTTTAATACACAAATTAGAGCCAAGCTTATGACTACTGCATCTTGTAGTCAGAGTCATCAGAGATTGGTGTATTACAAATCACAGCCCCTGATGGGTTGAGTTATAGTTTAATGCAGGGGTCCC
>NW_015388212.1:14046-22102 GCF_001527695.2 Protobothrops mucrosquamatus | reverse complement strand
GGAACATAAAGAAAGACGAACATATTTCATGTTCAAGAGAGCTTATCATTTTGCAAGCTGGGGTTAGGCTCCATACTTTAATACACAAATTAGAGCCAAGCTTATGACTACTGCATCTTGTAGTCAGAGTCATCAGAGATTGGTGTATTACAAATCACAGCCCCTGATGGGTTGAGTTATAGTTTAATGCAGGGGTCCCAAACCCCCAGTCCATGGACCGGCACCGGGCCATATCATGCCAGCAACCGGTCCACACAAACAAGTGAGGCCCCATCTGTGGGACGCAGGCAGCATGCAAAACCATGCCCCCTCTGGTCCGTGGAAAAACCTTTCTCCCAGAACCGGTCCCTGGTGCCCCAAAGTTTGGGGACCACTGGTTTAATGATTAAAACACTGGTTTTATGTATAAAAAGTTCTAGGTTCAAGCCCTCACCATCTCCATTTATGGCTGAAAAAAAAGATTATATTCTGTTTTTCCTAGTTAGCATAGGTCAAGGCATAAGGATGCAAAAGGAGGGACAAAATGAAATGTGAATGTCAAAAATTAAAATATTTTAAAATTATTTTAAATAATTATATAACATGATTGAATTGTCCTGCAGCAAGTTGTCCCATGGCAAGTTGGCCATGGGAAGCTGGCCACAGTGAGTTGGCCATGGTGAATTGGCAGTGGTGAGTTGGCCATAGAAAGTTGGCTTTGGTCCCATTCCGCCCTATGGATATCACATGGGCCAGAAGAATAAGTATTTTGGTGACAAGTGACAAGCATTAATGGTCTAGTGCAGGGGTAGGCAATCTTGGCTCTTTTGTGACTTGTGGACTTCAACTCCCAGAATTCCTGAGCCACCATGCTGGCTCAGGAATTCTGGGAGTTGAAGTCCACAAGTCACAAAAGAGCCAAGGTTGCCTACCCCTGGTCTAGTGGGAGGTCAAGGGCCACGGTGGGTTTGCGAAGAAGCAAAGTGGAGGGAATCACATGGTTCATTTGTTTCCCTTGTTTTGAAAACAAGGAGTGGGAGTGATCTCTGCTTGTTTTACTACGTTTTGTATTTATGTATTTGTATTTATACATTTATGTTTCCCACCTCAAAAGAGCGTTTGAAATACCATCTATATAAATAAAAATGTAAATGTTCGTTTGTTCAAAATCTTAAATCTCTGAAAGTTTTTCACCGATTGCTTTGAAATTTTGACACAACGTTGCATTCGAATACGCGCATGTTTTTATATACCTATATTATATAGATGTCACACCTGTGACAGGTAAAAAACATGCTTTTTTTGAAAAACAGCGCCATCTGTTGGACGTAAAAGCAACACACGCTTTTACCAGACTGAGCCACAGCAACACATGGCTGGGTACAGCTAGTACAGTGGTTCTCAACCTTTTTAATGCCGCGACCCCAACCGGTCGTAAGTCGAGGACTAAACCGGTCGTAAGTCGAGGACTAAACCGGTCGTAAGTCGAGGACGACCCAACCGGTCGTAAGTCGAGGACTTTCCCTGCCCGGGAGCGCCGCGCATGCGTGGTTCCCGCCCCCTGCGCCAGCCGAGGCGTAGCTGGCAAGCGGCAGAGACGGAGCAGGCCGACCACCAGCTGGCCCAGCCCAAGGGAGGTAAGGCACCCGCCGGAAAAGGGGAAAAAATGGTGGGCAAAAAAATGGCGGACAAAAAAAATGGCCGACAGCCTTGCTTGGCGACCTCCATGAAATGGTTGATCGACCCCAAATGGGGTTCCGACCCACAGGTTGAGAACCACTGAGCTAGTAGATCAATAAAATCATTGACATCCATAACCAGTCACAAAGTTATCAAACTAACAATATGTACCTCATGACATAACCATGTGATTCCATAATTACATCAAGACACCAATGCTAAGACAGAAGTCATAACATTTGTGATGACACATGTCACCATTTGACTCCTTCCCTTCCTTTCCCTGTAGATAGCCATGGTAGACATAGCTCCTGAGGTTCTCAAAAGCTATGAAGGCTGCATGCAGCTCTGAGATTACAAATTGCCCATCCTTTGGACAACAGAAATGTGTAAAACGTTGAACTTTTTTTGAGCTCAAACACCCAGTGTCAAGGTATGTAGATTCTACATTTTTATAACATTCACAGAGTGCAGGAATTAGATTATTTAGTAAAGAAACATATGCCAACTCTTTAACATTCATCTCTTCCCCTGAAATCAGAAAAGCTGATTTAAAGTACACAGTTCATTTCAATACTTTCTACTTAAAAGTAAACTCTTCCATATATTTCATTTCAGGGCTTCTCAACCTTGGCAGCTTTAAGCTGTGTGGATTCAAGCATGCTGGCTGGGGAATTGTGGGAGTTGCATTATGGATGGAAAATCAGGGGATGGTGGGAGAGATTCACAGTTATAAAATAGTTCATAGTACATGCCACATAAACGGAATGCAGGCATTTATTTGCTTCTGCCTGATCGTTACTAAGTATGCCTGGTAATTTTAAATGCAGATTAGCATCTGTCTTATTGCTTTGCTGTCTTCAGTTTCATCAAACAATTTGCCCTGCAGCTGCGAATGACCAGACCCATCTCCAGCTCAACTGGGTTTGTTAAATCCTGCATGTCTATTAAAGGAACCAGTAAACATCTGCAGAACAAACAATCCCTATTCTCCAAACAATACAAATTAGTTACAAGGAAGAACTCAAGAAAATAAATCCTGTGCCTCTCATTAAAAAAAGAAAAAGAAAAAAGAAAAAAACCCTAGCTAATGTTATAGATTGGCTTGCTTCCCNCACCTCAACAGTGCTTAGCCAGATGTTTCTGAAAACTCCCAAGCAGAGAATGAGGTTTGGGGTCCTTAAAGTCAGAGATGTGCAGAGGGCAGGATGCTCATTTGAATCTCTCCTGGTTCCTTTGTCTACGTTAAGTTTCTTTTGTCCATTTTTCTTTCTGGGGGAAAGAAAGGGTCTGTTGAAATTGTTAGTAAATCATTTTTTATGAGCAAAGCCATTACTGAAGTCTGGGAAACAGACTTGTCAGTCAATAGGAGTGCTGATTTACCACCAGCTGACCAGGTACTTAGGAGCCAATGGTGGGGCAACATCAGCACCCTAATGACCAACAATCAGGGCTTTTTTTGTCATAGAACGCCTAGAACAGAGTTCCGGCACCATTTTGAGATAGAACCTTGTAGGGTAGGCAAGGCGGGTTGTATGACGTGTGTGAGTTCCGGCACCTTTTTTTTTTTTTTTTTTTTTTTTACAAAAAAAGCCCTGCCAACAATCAAAAGTCACACACAACCAGCCACCACATAAATATTTTGCATAGAACAGTCCAGTGCATACATCCTGGAGACTGAGAAGTTCCCCGAGGGTGGGCTCCAGTATGAATCCAAAAACTTGGAAGAACAATAAACCTCTGACCGACTCAGATTGGATCCTAAAACCAATATATCCACCACCACATCCCAATAATAACATTTTCCCATTCTGTTGGGAATCTATTTCAAATGCTTTCTTCTACTGCCTTGAATCAAACTGGAGTGTCTTCACTGATGGCCCTTTGCTTCAAAATGGTAGGCACCATCAAGCAATCAAAGGTTGAATTATTTCTAATTCCAAATCATATATTGGACAGGACAGGACCCTCTCCATATCAGGGATCTGAAAACATGCTACTCTCAAGACCTTGCAATAAGTCAATAATTTTTCTCCCAATGGTGACCATTTGGAAATAAGACTCTTATGTCTATTTTAATTGGCTGTCAGAAATGCCAGTTCATGCCTGCCATTCGGCACCTGTCTGCCATGTACCCTGGGGGGAGGGGGAGTGCTAGGGGGGAAAGTGAAAGTTACGAAAGTGAAGGTGCCTCTTCCAGACAGCATTTCAAGGTTACCTCGCTATAATGCAGATGTCAATGCTGCTAACATCAGATGTTCTTGCTTTGACAATATATGAAGATGCAATCATTTTCTCTTTAATCTGTGTATTACTTTTAGAGTTAGAATTAGATGGTGCTGGGGGGGAGGGGGAAGAATGTTTATGGGGATTAGTTAGACATAACAATATCGGTAGAGTATTCTTCAAGTTGTTTGAAATAAGAGAAGATAAGAAATAGCAGGTTATGAAACTGGAGGGAAAGTTGGCATTTCAAACTAATTGGGGAATGTGATTTATGACTGTTAATTGGAGGAGGGAATTGTGCTTTGATACTATGTGTTTAGGGGAGGAGAATTCAGATTTTGTCTTCAGCTATGTACGTGCTGAATCTATGCTGCTCAATTAAAGATTCTTTAAGATAAACAATGCCTCAAAGTTCTTTGAAGAGTTTCATCTTTCGGAACCATGACAGCAGCCTACAAGCAGGGTGGCCATTTCAAAAGCACCTTCTTCAAGATTGATTGGATGATGGGAGGGGCAGCAATGGGAAGTGCTTAAGTGGGGAAAAGTTTTTACTTGGGAGAATTGGCACGTGAATTTCAATTATGACTTTGCACTATTGTATTTCACTTGGCTTCTAGTAAACCATACTTTCTCAACCCGTTGGCGTTGAGGATCATTTTTAACTTAAAAGCTCAAGCTGAGGCAGGTCTGACATTGGGGTTCCTACACAGAGCTAGGTAGCAATAGATCCACAGTCCCTTCTACCTTCTAAGATTCTAAGATGCTGTGAATGGCCAGCCAACTCTGCCTCCTCCTGACGCTGTTAGTTTTTTGCTTATTCTGGAATCAGAAAAATATTTTTTGACAATGGACACCAATGTCTGTGGTCAAAAATGGCTGTGTTTTCCTACTGGCAACCTCATGTGGGCTGCCCACTTTCCTTCTCCAGTTCTCCAGTATCAACAGGGGATTGTAATACTGCAAACGGAATGCAGCTTCTAAAGTTCAAAAGAGTGCAGGGAACATCTCCCTTTCTCCCTGCATTGTGTTCCCTCCCTACCTTCCCTTTCCTACCAGGTCAGTTTTCAGACAGGCAGATTGCTTCCATCTGTTGGGTGACAGCCTTCCAACTTCCTGAACTCTGCCTTTGGGGCCACATAGTCCAGTGCAGCCAGGCTGAGAGCTCAAAAACTCTGCCAAGGTGGAGAGGTCAGAACTTTGCTGAGCTGTTCAGCCTGGGCAATTAGCATCCTTATGGCTAAGCAAACTCGACAGGAATGCTCTGGCAGCTATTTTGCATTTTGGAAGAGAAGGCTCCCTCCCTGCCAGATGGACAAAATACAGAGACCAGCTTAATGGTACTGACCAAAAGAGAAAAAATGCAGAATCTTCCAAAGCAGTTGCCCAAAATTTGTTGCATTTTAGAGGAATATCCATATTCCCAGATGATGGGGGGGGGAGCGCTTAAGCAATATGTCACTCATTTTCCTCACATTCATCTGTCATTTTCTCCTTTTTCTTGACTTTCTTTATTGTATTTGCATCTATCCAAATTTACATTTGCAAATTGAGAACTGCAGGGAAGTTTTTTTTCAGTTCTCCTATCTTAAATCCCAAGATCTGCCATTTTTGCAATGATAAGTTCTAATTTTGCTACAACTTCCAATTTTTCACACATGGATTGGGTTCTCTAAGGTTAATGACATAATGACAGTTATCCAAACTAAAATGGAACCCAAACAATGGGCATTTTTGGATATTTTGGGGGGAAATGTACAACATTACCTGATCTTGTGTTATTTGACTTATCACCTGGCAAAAAATACAGTTTTGAAATGATAGATTGAAAACAGAAAACAACACACAGCACACAGTACACAGGTTGCAACGCATCATGTCATCATGTACAATCTGGATGATTAATCATGTGGTATATCATACGAAGAATCAACAAGAAGAATCAAGAGATCTCCTGGTTAAAACCTAGTCATTCTAGGGAAATGCCTACAGCACAGTGATAGAGCCCATATTTTCTATCTCATTTCTGGCATATCCTATTAGAAGAATGAAGTAATTTGATGGAAAAGCCAATTTCACATTCATTGTTAATTCATATATTATCTACAATAGAAAATCCTGTTTAAAATACAAAGACCTATTTGATGGCTATTCTTGTATTCATGAGACTTTTCTGTGATGACACTCTTTGCTGTGGAATGCTCCCACCAAAATTTGGGGCCATCTACTGCATCTTCTTGAGGGGCCTGTTGAAAACTTATCTCTTCACCTAAGTTTTCCTGGTGTTAATATTGGAGAGGAAACAGGCAGTTCCTTTCCCCCAAAACTTTCTTATTCATTGTTGGTTTATTGGTTTATAGCATCCCACAGACTCTGGGTGGCCAACAACAATTCCAATTAGGCAATAAATTAAATAAAATGAAAACAAAATGCTAGCACTAATGATTGTCAGGGTGAAAGGATTAAAACACAAGGAAACAGTCTTGCTTGACTTTGTTTTTAAAAAAGGGAGGGCTGAGCCTCCATACTTTCAGGAGAAAATTCTTTCATAGAGTAGATATGTTACTGTTGGGTATTGTTTAAATATATTGTTCAGTATATACTTTACCGCTATTTTTATCATAAAACACTTCGAGATGCTTCAGCATAAGACACTGATGGGAGGGAGAGAAGATATGCTGTTTTCAAGGTTGTTATATGCGCATTAGTCTGACCTGATTTAAGGCAGTTTCCTACAATTCTGTTAACAGCTAAGTAGAGACATCAACAGGAGTGAAGAAGTCAAGATGGTGTCATAATCGCAGCTGTTATTTTGACCCTACAAAGACACCCGTGCAGCTAAACAATATTCAGGAGGGAAAAAAGTAATAAACATAGTTTAAAAGGGGGGAATTTTGAGAAAGTGTCATGACTGTTTTCACAAAAAGGCTAACAAGGAGCTTGTCCATCAACAGCCTGACTGCTGGGGTAGCCATACTCAATCAAATATATATCCAGGTATTGAAAAGAGGGGGATTTGTCATGTCATGACTGTTGCAGGCTCCAATCTGGGCCACTCATTGAGACCAGAGGTTTAGTCTTCTGAGCTTTTGGCCTTGTGCTGGAGTCCATCCTCAAGGAACTTTTGTCTACATTCTGACAGTTCCCTGAGGATGGGCTCCAGCACAAGTCTGAAAGCTCAGAAGGCTAAATCTCTGGTCCAGGTGACCGACCTGATTGGATACTGCAACATTATCTTTGGACAGTGGTGGTGAACCTATGGCACGGGTGCCAGAGGCAGCACTCAGAGCCCTCTCTGTGGGCACATGCGCTGTTGTCCCAGCAGAGTTCGCCAGAGTTGCGAGCACATGGTGTTTGGAAGCGATAGGGCAGGAAGTGAGCGAGCAAGCGGTGTGCCCCCCTGGGAATGCTCCGGAGATGGTGAGGGACTGGCCCCGGCCCCACTCACATAGTCTGCCATGACCACACCCACCCAGTGGGCCACGTGCCCCCACCCCACCTGAGGGCACCACAATGCTGATGCAGCCCTGGCACTTTGCAATAAATAAGTGGGTTTGGGGTTGCAGTTTGGGCACTTGGTCTCTAAAAGGTTCGCCATCACTGTCCTGGGACATGTATATTTGCTTTCATTCATGTCATGACTGTCCTCACAGGGAAAAAACAACAACAACAACAACCTAACATGGAGCTTTTCCATTAATAGACCGATTGTTGGAGTAGCCATATTCAATCAAAACGTGCATTGAAATGCAAAATAGCGTCTCTGCTAATCACCTGCCCCAAACTCCCTCAACTTTCCCTTAGCTGGGCAGCGGTACCTACAGAGGGGAAAATCAAAACAGACATGTCTCTTTTTATGTGCATCACATATGAGGCATGTGGTAAAGAGTCAGGACAGCAGGTGCGTTGCTGTACCTGCTATTGGGACATTTTTGACCCATCGTCCCCTCTTAGGTGCCTCTGGTTCAGGGCACAATTTAAAAAATAGAAAAGAGGGGTTGAAATCATTCACCATTTTTCACTTTCTTGGGCTTTTATTGGGTCAGAAGCATTCATGTACATAAAAACGATGCTGCAAGCCGATGCTTTGCTTTGCAGCATATTAGTTATCATTCATTTGTAAGGGAAAAAAAAGTCAGGGGAGGCAGGGAAGGTGCTAGCTAAGTTGCATTTA
>NW_015388212.1:6349-11343 GCF_001527695.2 Protobothrops mucrosquamatus | reverse complement strand
ATATAAAACTTTCTTGCCCTTCTCCAAAGTTAAAAATTAGCCCCTCTCTTAAGAGGTAAAAGGAACAACTTTTAAGGGCCAATACAGGTCCTCACCTTACAAACATTCATTTAGCAGCCATTCAAAGTTACAACAGCGTTGAAAAAAGTGACTTACACCTGGTCCTCATTCTTACGACCATCGCAACATCCACACAGTGATGAAAATTCATTGCCTTGGCAACTGTCATGTATTTCCAATGCTTGTAGCATCTCAGGGGTCATGTGATTGCCATTTGTGACCTTCCCAGCTGGCTTCTGACAAGCAAAGTCAACGGGGGGAACTGGATTTGCTTAATGGCTGAATGATTCATTTAATAACTGCGGCCGTTCACTTAACAAGTGTGGCAAAAAAGGTCATTAAAGTAAGGCGCAACTCACTTATAGTCATTTAAGAAGGAAGACTGCATATATTCTTTTTTAGCTAGTTGACCAGATATTGCTTTATATAGCAGAGGGATGTGGTTCAATTTTTCCCCTCCGGGGATGATTTTCTTTCTTTGTTTCTTTTCCCTCATTCTTTTTTCAAAATTTATGTTTTACTGTGTTCCTGCACAAGGCAGATAAAGTACCATCAGGAAAGCTTGCAGTGTTATGGTGTAGCAAAGAGCCACAGGGTATCTATTCTGGAAATGATCCCACATTTCATTCACTTGTCCAATGTGCCTTTGAAATACTCCCCTCTGCATTGGAAATACAGAGCAGATGCAAGGACTTTAGCCAGTGTTCAGAAGCATCAAAGGCTGAAGGTGAAAGATAATTATGGGATGTGTCTTCAGCTGAATTATGCAGAATACTAATGCCTTGATGCATTAATCCATTCCACTGATGTTAGCCAAGCCATTTAACTACCGTGAAAATAATGCCCAATTAAATTATTGTAAAAAAAAAAAAAAAAAAAGCTCAATTAAACTCCAGGAATTGTCAGTTACTTTCAACCGAAGCTGGGGGAAAATGTGTGTTTGTGTTTGTGGAGGTGTGGTAGAGTAAGACAGAAAGGATGCAGCAAAGCAGATGTCTCAAGACATCAATCATACTTTGACTAAATAATCTTATTGCATTGATTGTTGTATTCACAGGCAAGGCCTACTCAATGTTTGGACTAGGGTGCACAAGTGGACTTTAGAGAATGTGTTGCAGGCTGATGGGGCTTCTGCCCATTCATAAAGCAGAAGTCATAACTGGTGAGCCAATCTTATATCACCCATTTACCAGAAGGCAAATGGGAGAGGATAATTTTATTACCGTGATTCATTTCACCTTTCTCTTCTTTTGAAGCAGCTGGAGACATCATCCTCTGAATTGCAGCTGGCAGCTATTTTGTTTTCTAGGAATATCTGTGGGATCCTTAGGAATTGTGCTGGACTTAGAAATACAGATAAAATGGGGAACTGGAATTTTGTTTTTCAGCACAACTAATTTTCATTTCCATACTATTCACATCCAGATTGAAATCATTTTTAAGGGAGATGGAATAAGGAATGGGTACATTGATAACTATGGCATCAAATTATAAATCCAGTCTTCTGTGGCCACTGAGACAGGAAGATATTTTTTTTCCAGATTTCTTTCTCATTTATTTGTAACGTTTTATTAGATTATAGAGTAAAATACAAAATACAAAGCAAATAGTAGGACACAGTGGGGAGGGAAAGGGGAAAGAAAAATGAGGGGGAGAAGGGAAAAAGAAAAAACAATGACTTCTGACTTCCTCTGTTGCAGTAGAATAAAGCATTAACATCGAACCTCAACTTTTTACTTTTCCATAATAGTATAAATTAGCCATTTCTATAAACACAAATCAATCTAAGTTTCATTTTTTTCCACCTCAAGCGCAAAATCCAGAAGCCGTTTCCATGTAGAAACAATAGTATTTATATTCTTTACTTTAATCAAAACAGTCAATTTAGCCATCTCTGCCAACTCCATCAGCTTCTGTAGCCATTCGTCCATAGTGGTAATCGAAATGTCCTTCCATATTGGCATATTGACGGAAAAATTAAGATTGGAAGAAATGTGTCATCATGTACAACTAACAAAAGATCAGTGCTTCTATTGTTTTCATTGTTATTGTTTCATTATTGGTACCATTATGGTTAGAAACAGATTCTATGAAAGTTCATCCACTGCCTTCCACATACTGTTCCATCTTTCTTTACAATCAGTTTTTCTCATTTCAGCCATATGATTAGCTACTAAAAGGTACAGGTTTCCCTGTCAATCGTGTCTGACTCTAGGGCATCTCCGTTTCTTAGCCGAGGGAGCCAGTTTTGTCTGAAGACAATTTCCATGGTCATGTAGCCAGCATGGCTGTATGCTAAAGGTACACAGAATGCTGTTACATTCCCACCAAAATGGCACCTATTTATCTGCTTGCATTTGCATGTTTTTGAACTGTTGGGGAAAGTAAAGGAACTCACCATATTGCATGGAGCTTGGGTCTTGAACCCGGCCTGTCAGCTCTCTGGCTAACAAGCTCAATGTCTTTAACCAATGAGCCATCGTGCCCTGATTAGCTACTATTTCAAAGCAAATGGACTTCTGAAATTCTTGCTGACTTACTGAGAATCAGTAGGTTCAAGATGTCTTCTTCCCACCTCTGCATTACATCAAACATTGCCATTCCACGTAGCCAATTTTCATTGCATAAAAAAGTAACAATCCTTTATATAAATGAAACCCAATGTTGGTAGGCACTAATAATTTATCAGAATGAGACAGAAAATAATCAACTAGCTCCAAAACTCATTTACTACTCCAAATTCCTAGCTGCTAAGCACAGTGGAATGCTCTAAATAACAAGGAGAGCATAATTTATTGCAATTACTCACAGCAGATATTTTAATTATAATTTACAATTATGTAAGCATATATAATCATTTTATACCAGCATTAAGCAATTAGCCTTGCCTAGCCCCACCAAGGTTTTAGCCAGTGATTTTTTTTAACATTTCCATTTAATTCTTTCTATTAAGGAGATCTACTTGGAGGACAACAGAACCCACCAGTTATTTTGCTTTATTTTAAATAGTCTTCAACATTGTACTATTGGTATTATTCACTGACCATAATTCCATGAGAATACAGTAATTAAGCCTCAGACCACATGATCTCCATCTAGATAAAAATGTGAGACAAAAGGAGAAGCAGAAAGAAAGGAGGACACATATGTTTTCAATGTCCATGTAATAGCCACAATCTGACTCCCTGATTTAATAGAATAACAGAGGTGGAAGATACTTTGGAGATTTTCTAGTCCAACCCCCTGCTCAAGCAGGAAACTCCTACACCATTTCAGACAAATCCAATCTCTTCTTAAAAACATCCAGTGTTGAAGCACCAACAACTTCTGGAGGCAAGCCATTCCATTGATTAATTGTTCTAACTGTCAGGAAATTTCTCCTCAGTTCTAGGTTGTTTCTCCCCTTGATTAGTTTCCATCCATTCCTTCAGATACTTTGGAGAATATATTGACCCCCCTTTTCTTTGTAGCAGTCCCTTAGATATTGGAAGGACAGCATTAGGGAGAAAATAAAAGTTATACTCCAAGGCATTTTTCTTGTTTGCCTTAGGATTGTTTTCCAATATAAGAGCCTAGCAATAATAGAGATGGAGAATAGAGACCAGGGAACTGGTTTGTGGATTCATAGAATCAGTAGAAATGATAGGATCTATTTAGGCCAGGGTTTTTCAACCAGTGGTACGGGTACCACCTGTGGTACATTGGCACCTGGCAGGTGGTACGCGACCATCCTAGAAAAGTGGTAGCAGGGGAGGGGAATGAGCTGAACTGGTGGCAGCACCGCACAAGCCTGAGTAAGAGATGTCTGGAGCTGCAGGGCTGTCAGGGCTCAGCGGAAGCGCCAGGATCAACATTTCTTTGGGACTATCAGGGCTCAGTGGAAGCACCAGGATCAGCACTAGGCTCCAGCTGAGCCCAGAAGAAGCGCCGATCAGCTGGAATGTTGCAGCATCTCCAGGGATTTGTGATTCACATTCAGATGCTTGGCACCTGATTCATATTTATGACGGTCACAGTGTCCCAGGGTCATGTGAAGTGACCAAAACCTGCTGCAACTACCCAGCAGATGGGTGGAATAAAAACCAAACACCCCCCACCCCACCCCCGCTGCCAATCCCCAAAAGAAATGCTCACAACAATGAAAACCTCGAATAGGAAGAAGAGCGCTGCTGGGTGGGCAAGCAGGTGTCTTGCAAGGCTGTGGCTTGGGGGCACTTTTTTCAGTGCCATTGTAACTTCGAACAGTCATTAAGCGAACTGTTGTAAGTCGAGGACTATCTGTACTTTATCACTTTTTTCCTCTTTTTTGGGGGTCATCAAGTTTTTGACACCTTGCTAGGCGACTGGTGGTACTCGGATGTTGCCATATCCTAAAAGTGGTACAATGGGTGAAAAGGTTGAAAAGCCCTGATTTAGGCCATCAAATTTGACTCTTCAGTGCAGTACATAGCCTCAAAAGATGGCTGTCTAACCTACATTTCAATACATCCTATGAAGAAAGTCTACCACTTGGAGGTTGTACCAAATAAAGCACCACTGCAGAATTAGATTTTCCTTCTTTTTATTATTATTATTATAATTTAATTTATATACCGCCCTTCTCCCACAGGACTCAGGGCGGTGCACAGCGTATTAAAAACAGTACAAATACAAAACATAAAAATACAAACCCCTATAAAACCAGATTAAAAAACCGAATATTAGAAGCTGTGTCTCTATTTAAAATTATTTTTAGAATCACCCTAAATAAAATCCTCCCTAGGTCAGGCCCGCTTGCTGGAAAAGCCATGTCTTGAGGGCACGGCGGAAGGTAAGGAGATCCGGAATCGTCCGGATCTCGGGGGGTAGTTCGTTCCAGAGGGTGGGGGCACCCACAGAGAAGGCCCTCCCCCTGGGGGTCGCCAGCCGACATTGTTTGGCCGACGGCACCCTGA
>NW_015388212.1:4582-6227 GCF_001527695.2 Protobothrops mucrosquamatus | reverse complement strand
AAGGCGGTCTCGGAGGTAACCAGGTCCGATGCCATGAAGCGCTTTAAAGGTGGTAACTAACACCTTAAAGCGCACTCGGAAGACCACTGGCAACCAGTGCAGCTCGCGCAGAAGCGGTGTTACATGGGAGCGATGAGTCCCTCCCAACACCGCCCGCGCGGCCGCATTCTGGACCAGTTGAAGTCTCCGGGTGCTCCTCTTCTTCCAAGACCTTTGCACCTAGATGACATACAACAGCTTTGAAACCTAGCTGCAAGAACGAACCATCTGGAGTATATTCCTGTGTGAATTCCTAGAGAAGTATTATAAAAAAAAAAATATGTACCTTTTTTTTTTGAGGAAAAGGGGCAGAGGAAGGTTTCCAAGGATAAAGAAAAGTTTATCTCTGTTGAGACAAGTTGTTGACTCAGAGCTATCCATGGTGCTGCAAAAGTTGACCTGTCTTTCTGCTGCCCCATAGCTTTTTAGGGACCAAAGAGAGCAACTCATTCATTGACCCTGTTATCAATCTGTTACAGAATTTGTTATGATGAGAATTCCAGCCATTTTGTAAAATACATTTATAGAGTTTATGAAAGAACAAGACCACATGATCTACAATTTAAGGTGGAGAAGATCTTACATGTAATCTACAAATAGATACAACTTGTAAAAATTCAGTAAAGTGCAATTCATATATTCCATTTATTATCCTTTGTGTTTATTTTTTATTTAGCATCCATGGATTGTGTACTTGTTTGAAGAAAAAAAATCTCATCAATTTTTATGTTGGGTTACTGCACCTACTGTGAGGATATATCTTACATTTGCCAACCTCTCAGGTTTTGAATTGGAAAAAACAATAAGGAAAATGTTGATCTGAATATGTGCCTATTATCTGATGTACCTGGAAAAAGATGCTAATATAATCTTAAATTACAGAAATTGTTATTAGAAGAAGAAAATTCTGTCAATTCCGCACTGGTGAAACTATTCTTTCAGTATCGTGTCTATTCCTTAATGATACACTTTTAGATGGTAGCAACAAAAACATGTGGAGAACAGATGATCTAGATCAGTGTCTTCCATCCTTTTGGGCACCAGGGACCGGTTGTATGGAGAGAGGTTTTTCCGCAGACAGAGGGGTGTGCTGCCTGCATCCTGCATGTGCGCAGATGGGACTTTGCTCATTTGTGCACCCTGGTTTCTGGCGCACCATGGACCACTGCCAGTCTTTGGCCCAGGAATTGGGGACCCACGATCTAGATCAGAGGTGGGGAATTACGGCCCCTTTATGACTTGTGGACTTCAACTCCTAGAATTCCTGAGTCAGCTAGGAATTCCACAGGTCATAAAAGAGCCATAATTCCCCACCCCTGACCTAGATGATAAAGTTCTGAGGACTAAATCCTATGAAATATCAAAAGAGCTGGGTATGAAAATTAAGGGGGAACTTTGAAACCAATTTTCAAGTGTCTGAAGAATTACAGTGGATAAAGCATAATGGTTTCTTCTGTTCCCATGACAAAAATAATGATCATTTCACTGAAACGTTAGGAAAAATCTCCTAATGGTAAAGCTCTTTAATATACTACCTTAGAAGTTAGTGAATCCCAGTTTGGCTGGAGATAGTGTAGTGGTCATTGGATGGCTGTAATCAACCTGA
>NW_015388212.1:0-2282 GCF_001527695.2 Protobothrops mucrosquamatus | reverse complement strand
CATTGAAAGAACCATTTAGCCAAAATAAATAAGACCAGCTGAAATACATAACATCAAAATACTTTTCTTCCCTACTTTGCTACAGTTCCTACTTTCGTACCATCTGCTGGAGTACATTTTAAAGCCTAATTTTGTAAAATAGAAAAGGATAATCTGTAGCCATGATGTTGTAAAACTATTTATTTCCATTTATGAGTGGCTAAACAATGCCATCATGTAAAGAGTTATTCAGCTCTACTACTTCAGTTTGTTTGAGAAAGATTTATATTTTATTTTTTTCTTTGCAAAAAAAAAAGTCTGCAGCCGAAAATGTACTATCCAAAGAAGACAGCATCATTGTTTTTTCCTCTTATCTACTTGAATTGTTTTCTAAATGTAGCCTGGGTTCATATATCATATAACTGAAGGATTGTTTTAACGATACTTTGTACAACTAGCTATAATGATCTGGTTCATGCAAAATGGTAAGCCACAAATCTTAGTTAGAAAACATGAACTTGGTTTGAAAGCTAAATAGGACTGGGAGACTTTCAGGAAGTATCAGAATTATAGGCTAGACTAAGAAATCAAAAATCACACTGAAATAAGGTACTATAACCAATTCTGCATTAGTACCAAGAAAATTCATGATGTCCATGAAATTGCCATGAATCAAAATTGACTTGAAGAAGATTTTTGTTAAGGTCATCTCACTCTCTAGTGGGTCTCCAATGTATTCATTCAGAATGTCCTTTTCTAAGTATTCCATGAAATGCACCAGAGGAATTTCAAAAATGAAGCAAAAAATAAAATTAATAAAAAGGTAAATGAGAAATCTCATTCATAAGCACTCTATTCTGCCACATCTTATAGGTTTTTCTCAATAGCATAAGTCCTAATATAAATATTCTAAAAAATTTGAATTTGCTACAAGCATGCATATCACCAAACTGGCATATTTCAATTGCAAAAAAAAATACTCTATTTCATTTCAGAAATAAATTAAAGAAGAGACAGTGTAGCAATGTTCCAGTATTTGAGGGACTGGTACAAAGAAGAGGGGATCAACTTATTTTGCAAAGCACCAGAGGGCAGGACAAGAAACAATGGATGGAAACTAACCTTTTAGAGATGAAGTAAAGTCAAGAGCTCAGATAATACCACAAACTGTCAACAGCACAAATTTGTTAGACTAAGCTCTTCAGAGCAGTATTGCATCAGATCTAAGGGGTATTGAACATTTGAACCTAAATAATTTCTGTCCTGGAGGCTATCCTAACACACTTTAACACATCAAAATATATGAAGCAATAGACCATAAACTTTATAATTCCCTGGACCTGGTTAAAAAGTTGCCAATCTCATATATAGTGTGCATGTAGATTTCTTCCAGTTTTCAAGTTGATTCATGGGAAATTTCAACATTGGCAGGAAAAAAAAGTTGTTAAATGCATTCCTGGCTTCAAGAGGGAAAAATAACACTCAGAAACATGTAAAAATTACTTGGACAGACTGGCCCAGCTCTTGCATTGGCCCAATATGCTGAGTTCGTTTAGCTTTTAGTTTTAGTTTTCATTTAGGTTTTTTTTTCTTCAGCATATTGTGTGAACCCTGCCCATTTGGATAACGTATGATTCAAATATTGTGCAAATCCAGTAAATAATATAATGCAATAATCAGGAACTGTGTTGTCTAAACCCAGCCATGGTATACTGTATATACATGTGGTAGGCAGATGTTAATCAGTTCCATAGATGAAGTTCAACCACGGTTTTAGAGTCAGACATTGGCAATCCAGCTATTGTACTATGCTGGCATTCAGCGTGGATATGTGATAACTAAAAGAGAGTAGGAAGATGATATCTTTACCATCCTTGCCTCTGACCTTGATTCATTATGAGCAAGGTCTAGAGGGAAATCCTGCTGAAGTTCAATTGAATATACAAACCCTTTTTGAATGGGGAAGTCTCTTATACATATAGTCCTCAGCTTACAACCATTCGCTTAGTGACTGTACAAAGTTACAATGACATTGCAAAAAGTGACTTATGAGCCTTTTTCACACTTACAACCATTGCAGCATTCCCATGGTCCCATGATAGGGCAAAATGCGGCCGCGCGGGCGGTGTTGGGAGGGACTCGTCGCTCCCACGTAACACCGCTGCTGCGCGAGCTGCATTGGCTGCCGGTGGCCTTCCGGGTGCGCTTCAAGGTACTGACTATCATCTTTAAGGCGCTCCATGGCAGCGGACCAGGATACCTTCGAGACCGCCTTCTGCCACAGATTACCTCCCATCAGCCAG
>NW_015388211.1:97981-106917 GCF_001527695.2 Protobothrops mucrosquamatus | reverse complement strand
CTTTTTTCACCATTGAATTTCATTTTGTTAGATAGCGTCCAGTGTTCAAGTCTGTCCAGATCCTCCTGTATCCTAAGCCTGTCTTCTGGAGTGTTGGCTATTCCTGCCAGCTTGGTGTGTTAGGAAGGCTAACAGCATTTTGCCAACCAAAATCTATTGGCTGTGAAGCCTCAGGATACCTTTATATTTGCATATATGCAGCCTACAGCATACCCCTTAATGCAAGACCCATGCCAGGTGCTTTGTCCTTATGCCTATAAGGTTTCAGATCTTACTGTGAATATCAGAAGCTGAACAGGGCAGTTTGCAAATCTTCTGAAACCCCCCCCCCCATAGATAGCCTTTGTTTTCCGCTCACAAATTATTTGAACAAAAACGTCTTCCTCCCACACCTTGGGAAAAGGGGAGCAGATCTCTTTAAGATTTTCTGCAGCTGGTGCCTGGCCCTCATCCATTTTTAAAAAGTTGGAGGATGGGAACAGCAAGGTTTTTTTTTCCTCCCAACCAGAAAAGGCAAAATTTAACAGATGAGTAATGATGCTTATTCAAGTTTCAGCAGCCTGCCTGTTTTTTCACAATTCCCAGTAAGTCCGGCTGCTTCCATGGGACTAGAAGAAGGAAGGGTGAAGCTGCCAAAAAAAAAAAAGAGAAGAAAAAAAAATCATTCATTCACATTGTTGTTGTTTTTTAAAATGGACAACAGCAGACTAAATTGATATAGTAGATCTGTTGCAGAAAATGTAAACTGAAGTTTTAAAATTCTTCAAGAGGACAGGCAGTCTGCTGCCTTCTAGATATTTTGGACTTCAACTCTTATCATAGTTAGTGGGAAAGTATAGATAATCCTTCACTTACAACAGTTCATTTAATGACCATTCAAAGTTACAACAGTACTGAAAAAAGTAACTTATGACCATTTTTCACTTATGACCATTGCAACATCCCCATGGTCACATAATCAAAATTCAGACATTTTGCAACTAACTCATATTTATGGGGGCTGCAGTGTCCTGGGGTCATGTGATTACCTATTGCAACTTTCTGATAAGTACGGGGAAGCCAGATTCATATAATAATAATAATAATAATAATAATAATAATAATAATAATAATAATAATAATAATAATAATAATAATAATAATAAAGTTGGAAGGGACCTTGGAGGTCATCTAGTCCAACCCTCTGCTCAGGCAGGAAATCCTATATTATTTCAGACAAATGGCTGTCCAGTCTCTTCTTAAAAACTTCCAGTGTTGCAGCATTCACCACTTCTGGAGGCAGGTTGTTCCACTGGTTAATTGTTCTAACTGTCAGGAAGTTTCTCCTTAGTTCTAGGTTGCTTCTCTCCTTGATTAGTTTCCATCTGTTGCTTCTTGTCCTGCCTTCAGGAGCCTTGGAAAATAGCTTTACTCCCTCTTCTCTGTGGCAGCCCCTGAGATATTGGAACACTGCTATCATGTCACCCCTTATCCTTCTCTTCATTAAACTAGACATACCCAATTCCAGCAGCCTTTCCTTATATGCTTTGGCCTCCAGTGATAAATTTTAAACTTAATAACTGTGGCAAGAAAGCTCACAAAATGGGGCAAAATTCACTTAACAAGGGTCTTGCTTAGCAACAGGCATTCTGGGCTCAGTTGTAGTCGTAAGTTAAAGACTACATGTATAGTCAAGGTTTGTGGAGCCAAAGTTCCAAATACCTAGAAGATACCAGGTGACTTTGGTTTTTATTGTCTTAAGATTAGAAAACAGAGCAGAATTGTTTGCAAAATTGTAAATAACGTGTTTGTAATCTGAGTTATATATACTTCAAAAACAATTTGAAGGAAGTACTTCAAACCTCCTGCAAGTATTGAAGCCCTCTGCAATAGAGTATCCCATTTTTTTCCTCAAGCTTTTTTGTGAACTCAAGAAAAAGATACAGCTGCTTTAAAAGTCATGTTGAAAATGTGCTACCTTGATGATTCAGTTCGTTAAAACAGCAGCATTCTAGCTAAAAAAAAGTTATATTGCTTAAATGAATAACATGTGCAATAAGTTCATGAAGCCCAAGGACCTCTTCCAAACTATTTTCAAAGTATACACAACTTTAATTAGAGTAATTGCACAGATTTTCTTGATCTTGAGTAATAGGTGTAACAGCACAATTATGAAATGGTGTAACAGCTATGGAATCATTTTTCTGTGATTTCAAGGAAACATGTACACTTGAGGCCTAAAATTGATTTTATTTATTTAAGGAGCATATTAAAGTGCAATCTTAATTTATGTGGTTCTAAAATTTGAAAACGTGCTCAAATTCTCTTACCTATGAAGAATATCAAAAATATGTTCTATGTTGGAATCTAATATTTCTACTGCAAGTTTTTCTTCTGACAAATTAAGGTTATAACTTTGTTAAGCTTACTACATTAAGAGTTTTAAGCAAAAACTGTGGAAGGCCAATCAAAGGATGGATTGTAGTCATAGAGCCATGGAGATTTGCATGTTCCAGCTGGAATTCAGAAGAGGAGATGTTTGCTCAGATACTGTATATACAAATCGCATCATTCCATTACACAGATCATTATGACTTGGACACGGTCCAAGTGGTGATATCATAGTCACTAGTTTGTCAGAAATATGTTTTTATTAAGTGGGTGGAGAAATCATTTTCTCTTGCATCCTGTCACTCTGCATTTTTCATCCTTTTTCCCCCTCTGACCATATCATATTTGGCAACTATGGTCATCCTTAGAAGGTGTAGAATTACTCTAGAACTGTCATAAAAGAGGCTCTACTTTACGGGTGTCAAACTTGTCACATGACATGTCCCGACGTATCGCGACTCCTTTTGCATTGCTGGCAATGGGGTGGGTATGGCTTCGTTACGATGAAACTGGCCCGCGGGACGGCAGTTTGACACCCCTGCTCTACTTCCATTAGGGATCTTTTCTCTGCCTTTTGTGTTATTTTCATGCTTCTTTTATAAATGTGCAATGAAGACCGCTTTTTAGTATTATGGTACACAGTTTAGGAGTTTGACTGAAGGAGAAATCCTCAAGTTTAATACATAAACAATAAAATTTGCTTGGGAATATGTGAATTATTTTATGTTTCTGAAGGGAGATTTAATTTTTGTTTAGTTTCTCATTTTGTTTCCCTCTTCCCTCACTTTCTTTGTTAAAAACCAGACCTGAAGCAGCTGTTTGAGATTGTTCAATAGTTTGGAATGTTTCAAGTAATTCAACAGAAGGTATTTAATGAGTACATGCAGATTTTAAAAAAGCATAGGGGAGTTTGGATTTATCACAGTCTTACTCCAGCCAGTCATATTCATATAGGACTCATTTGTTCACTGAGAGAACTATTTACTAATTATATATACCTTGGGCATTTCAGGGCTGACCTTACATTTGGGGAAGTGGACTTAGGATCTTGTGAAATGGCAACCAATTCTATTTTAACTATAAGGGAGGGGTACTGTGCTCCTTGATGGAAAGGAGAACATTGGCTTTGGAAAAATGTCTTGAGCCAGTTTTGGTACATGTGGTTTCTTCCATCTTTCTGTAGCTTTCCATGAAAGGAAGAGACTTCGGCTTTTTGCCACTATTGAGTGTATGTGTTGCGGAGCATTTTTGAACAAAGCCCAAACCAGGTTTAATAAGTGCATTTATTCATAAATAAATTACTGAGTTGCCTTTTCATCCCAAAAAGACTTTTCTAGGCAACTTCACAATAGAAAACTTTAAAACAGTGTAAAACCTGGGATACCAACCAAAGCAAAACAATAGGAAAAATTTCCCTTGAAGCAAAAAGAATACATTTGAAGTTATTTAAAAGGCATGCAGAATAGGAAAAAAAAGTTTTAACAGCCCATCTAAAGCTGGACAAAGATGCCAATTTAAGCTACGTGCAGAAAGTGCATATCTTGTTATTTTTCTTTCCTTTTCAAGATCCTTTTTGTTATTATGAACCTTGAGAGTGGAAAGGAAAAAAAGAAGAAGCTTATTTCTTCTTCCCCCCACCTTCCCATAATAACTCTAGTAATTGATCTTGTCAGCTAAAAAAAACCTTGATGTGCGTGTTCCTATTTTTTTAAAACAACAACAACACAAGCTATTACATTAGTCTGAGCTGCTCAACCCTTTTGCACAAAGCTTATCATTGAGATAGGAAGAATCCAATCATTGGTAATACAAAAGAACTCTGGAAGCCAAAGTGCCTTTCCATTTTTATTTTTTTTAGAATTTATTTTTTCCTAGAGTAAAAATGACAGATTCTTACTGTCATTTACAAAGAGGAAGCCAGGAACACATTTAGAGTTTGGTGGTTTTATTTTAATGATTAATGTTTCACTTAGGATCCAATTTCACCAACTCGTCATTCCATATTTTAATTAATTATATATATAAACATGGATGGGGACATATCCCACAAAATAATTTGAAATTATTGTTTTAATACAGCTGTGACATTTAATCTTTTATTGCATTATTTGAAAGGTGTTTTTTTCTTTTAAATGTTTTAAAAGTTTCAGAAAGCTTGCAGTGGCTTAACCTAACCTTAACCCAAAGTGTAAAATAATAGTATTGCAGCACAGAAATTTAATAAATAGTAAGTATTATTAAATGAACAAATCACAATTAATCATGTTCCTCCAATCCTCTCAGTTTAAACAGCCTGGTCTCCATGCAATTCCAAATCTGTCTTTTACAACCCAGGAATTTTAATTCCTGAGAGTCACTAATGATCAGAAATAGTGGAATGGTCTCATAAAGTCTGTAGTGGGCACTAGTTGAAAGACGACTGCTCCAAAGTATTCGGTGGTGTGTGAATAAGACTCCCATTAACTCACGATGTCCCAACTCATTTCTTCTTTGTCCCAAAAAATCAATTTAGTAACAATGGACATTGTTGGGCATTGACAGATGTGCTGTGGACATGAATGACACACGTTCCTAAGAGCAAGTTAGACTTGCCCTTTTGGTGATGGGTTGATAGTGAGGGCAGGTTAAAACCCGTGTCTTCTTCTGCAAACAATCAGGATCCAGGTTGCTGGAGTGGAAGAGAAGCATTGCTAATCAAGATGTGCGTTTCTGTGTAGTTAAGAAGAAGACCAGAAGGATAAAAGGAGAAGGAATGAGTTTAGAATTCAACACTTCACATCTTATAGAAATTTTAGTTTTTATCGTGAGGGATAGAAACTTTATTCTGTTTTTTTTAAAAAAGATTCTTAGCCAGGCAAAATTGCTGCATAGAACTTCAGTCCTTTTTTTTTTTTTTGCAAGTTCTTTCATTTTCCGTCATATAGCTGCAGAAATTGTTGTCAGGGGTGGAATATTCTTCCTTTACCAAGCCTTCCCTTTTTCCCTCCTGCTCAGCATACATTCTCTCATGGTGCTTAACTCAAGCCAGCTGTAAGTGGTTTCCTGGCCATATGATTCCTTTAGGCAGCACAATATATCTCCCTCCTCCTTCTCTGCCTCCCATCTCCATCCATTCAAGACCTGGCTTATAAACCGAATGACGTTATGGCTCTGTTTGAGTTACATATGCAGCTTCCAGATGCTCTGATGAGTGGCTTGTTCTTTTGCCTATCTCAGAGGGTGGGGTTTTAAAACTGTTGGTTTTGATTATGAAAATAGCATTACTATATTCTCCTTTTGCAAAAAAGACAGTTTTCTGGCAGTTCCTTTCCTGAAATATGAAAGACCCAAAATCTCTCCTAATATAGTGGCTCTATTTGAACGTAAACTGCATGTCATCCAAACATATCAAGAAAGCCCTGCCATGATGGCATTCGTTCTCGGCCTGTCGATTTATTCATTTTTCTTGATGCATTTTTTTCAAAGTACAAGACAGCTTACAAGATTATTTAAAAATCATGAAAATATCATCATCATCGAGGCTCCATTATTCAAATGCACACTGATGAATTTTGTTAAATAGAAGTAGCAAAGTTCAGCAAGAGGAATTTGTATTGGCACAATCTTGGTGTTTTAGAAACCAGGTAATTTGAGAAAATGATGGGTTGTGGTAGATCGGTGAAAGAGCTGGCTATCAGTGGCAATTGGTTTAGATCAGGGGTAGGCAACCTCGGCTCTTTTATGACTTATGGACTTCAACTCCCAGAATTCTTGAGTCAGCTATGCTGACTCAGGAATTCTGGGAGTTGAAGTCCATGAGTCATAAAAGAGCCGAGGTTGCCTACCCCTGGTTTAGATAACTGGATTCTGCCTCCAAAATTAAAAGGGTGTGTGTGTGTCAAACACCAGCTCCCAAGGAGTGGCAGTTGAAGAAAGCCTTGCTCATGAACCTTTAACCTGCCATGCCACAATGACTCAGAAGTTAACTAGATGGGCTTTGAAGCTGATCCCATGAGGGTTTGTGTGTTTTTTTTTAAATAACAAAATGCTCTGAGCTGTATGTACGTCAGAGGGTTCTATGGGATTTTTTTGTTTATGCCAGCTTCCCACAAATGGCTGATTTCAGCAGAAATGCAGGCTTGGTTTTGATAGCAATTCCATTAGTTGGCAGGAAAAAGTATTAGGAATTTGGGACCGCTCCATGCCTTGCCACGTTTAAAAGGCAACAGGGAGAAATCTGAGCATTTACTTAATCCTGTATTTCCAGGAATCCTTGTACTCGGAGAAAATGAGCCTAAAACTGAGATGAACCCAAGGATGTTATTTGGAGAAATCATCCTGTCTGCACTGTAGTTGCTGGAAGCTACTTCTGATTAAATTGGTCAGGTGTATTTTATGGATGCAAAGGAATTCCAGCTTTCTGTTGGGCCTTCTATTCCTAGAAGCATTAATCAGAATGCAAACACTAACATTGAACAAAAGCTGCTGGCATTGTCAAGTTGTATGATCCCAAAAAGGTGTTGATACCTCTGTGCAAAAACTTTTAGCATGCAGTTATTTTGAAAGCTAAATAAAAAAAAACATTGGAGGGATGTATGTTTTAAAAGTCTCCCTAGGAAAAATATTAGTTTTAAAGATTTTTTTTTAAAACTATTTGCATCTTTTAAAATGGTCTTGAATATTTCACATTAAGTATACCTAAATTAGAGAGAAATGTGTATGTATGTATGTACGGATCGAGATAGGACACTTCATAAGGCACCCGGGGGTGGGGGAGATGGTGATGAAATCAGCGTAGAATGTAGACCCATTCCCAGCAGGGTAGGACGAAAGACTGGTGCAGAAATACAGAAAGGAAGAAGGAGAGAGGGGGAGGGAAAAAGCGGTGGCAAGTTGTGTGAGGATAGGAGCAGCGCAGGCAAGTTGGTTAATAAAACAAAAACAGTGTCAGAACGCCGATTGGCTGACGGAATCCCATGACAGCATCCATGGGTCGGGTGCAAAAGTAGTTTGACCATAAATAAGCGCTCCCATTAACCTGCATAGATCCCTGATGATGCCGGCAGTGGCCGGCGAAAGCTTGGACTCTAATTTATTAAAACTTTTATAGTTTTTAATTCTTCCTGGTGTTCACTTTCTTTTATCTTTTACCATGAATGTACCCAGGAATCATTCGTCTGTTTTTAAGATTGTTTTTAAGATGTATGGGTATATATATATATCCTTAATAATTTTAAAAACACGAATATATATATATATTGCTTTTCTTTTTCCTCTAAAAAACCTGTTTAAAAAGCCACCTAGAATATTGTAGTATAAACATAATAAAACAGACTAGGTTTTTACAAGTCAGTTTTTGGATTAGACTTTATATTGAGAGAAAGCCAGTTGTGTTTGTTTGTTTATTGATTTTAAATGCTTTGAAGAACTGCTACAAGGAATCTTGATTGCTTCTTTCATTTTTTTTCTTCTAGTACCTTGTCCAAATGCTGCCATGCCACAGTGGCACTTCTTTACCCCTTTGCCTGGCAGCACACTTACATCCCGGTACTTCCCCCTTCAATGATTGACATTGTCTGCTCACCAACCCCATTTCTGATTGGCCTGCTCTCCAGTTCCTTGCCCCGCCTCAAGGAGCTGCCAGTGGAAGAGGTGAGACAGACTAGCTGAAGGTTGTGTTAAACCCAATTTGGCTTTAAGTTGCATGTGGGAAATCAGATATGGGACAATTTAATACCTTACTAGCCACATACTTTAACAACCTGTGAGCAGACAATGTTTTCAGCTGGAAACACATTGTGGCTCAGAGGGAGACCTTTTTAAAGCAGCACCTTTTCAAACTTGACATTGTTAAGATGTGTGGACCTCAACTCCTCAAATTCCCAGTATACTGGCTGGGGAATTCTGGAGTTGGGAGGTCTGCACATCTTAACATTGCCAAGTTCGAAAAACACTGATTTAAAACATGTATTAAAATTGCCTGCAGAAGTAAATAAAGTGCAGTGGTTGGGCTACAGGAAACCGGGGTACGCTATGTAGAAATTATTTCTTTGAGAAGTTACCCTAATGCCTGCCTTCTCTATTTTTTCAGCCCTTTTAGTCTTATTTTTTTTAATTAGGGTTTTTTTTTTAAAAAAAAAAAGTTATCTGAAGCTTTTTTAAAGACCATATTTATACTTGCTTTATCATCTTCTTTCAGAGTGAGATGTAGATTTTTCAGTGTTTTGAAAATGTTTACGTAAGACGCCTTGGGGGGGGGAATTGCTTTGAGAAGCAGCAGATCCATTTTTTAAACAAATAACCAAATTAAACACACATTGAACAATCCTGTGCTTCCATCATTGAAAAGCAAGCAGCTATCTCTTATTTTAATTCACCCCACTGCTGCTCTCTATTGTGTGGCAACTCAGGCGGAAAAATTCCTGAGCAGAAAGCATTCTCTCTCTCTCTCTCTCTCTCTCTCTCTCTCTCTCTCTCTCTCTCTCTCTCTCTCCTCTCCCTCTCTCTCTCTCTCTCTCTCTCTCTCTCTCTCTCTCTCTCTCTCTCTCTCTCTCTCTCTCTCTCTCTCTCTCCCCTTCTCTCTCCTC
>NW_015388211.1:70250-97929 GCF_001527695.2 Protobothrops mucrosquamatus | reverse complement strand
GAGAGAGAGAGAGAGAGAGAAACGAAGAACAGCTTCCATGTGTTTCAGTTGTCAGCCTGTGGTTTTGTGGTGAAATTCTTAAAGCCAACCTATGATCAGACTGGGTTTCATATCTTTTTGTGGCTCGTGGGATTAAATTAACGAAATGCAGCCTTTTCTCCTGAAAGCTGCAAAGCGCACAATCGTTTTCTCAAGGACATCAGTGTACTTCTTCCCTCTAACCCTGGAGTGCAGAAACCTGGATCAAAGCCGGAAGTGTCCTTTAACTGGTGCATTGGGAATGTCTCTTCCAAAGGGGTGGGGCCGGGACAAAAACTAATTTAAATTTCCCTTTTATTTACTTGATATATAGCTTAGATATATTTAAGGAAATTCTTCAAGAATTTCCTTCTGTCCTACCTAAAATTACACTTTATTTAACAATTTTTGAGGAATTTTGAGTTCTTTATGCAAGACTTTTAGAGAGCTCTTCTGCTCTAATGTTCTCTCTCTCTCTCTTTATGTGTATTTATTGGTGGCCAGGTCCTTGTGGTTGACCTTGTTAATAACCGGTTCCTTAGACAGGTAAGCATAACTTATTTTTCAGTCTTTTCTTTTTCTTTTTAATTTGTTCAGGGAGAATGGAAGGATGGGGAAATCTTTTGCTGAAAACCATTTGATGCTGGATATAGCCTATCACTTTCTTAATTCCTGCAAATCCAAAGAGAGTCATGAGAAATCTAGACTAGAAACAGATAGCCATCCAAAGCTGAGAATTTACAAGTGACATTGCTTTTCCGAGGGTGCATGCATATCGTTTTATCCTGACATCTCCTCTGATCAGCAGTTTCAGAAGCATCAAACCATCCTAAAGCCTGTCAGAATTACTGGGTGCAAGTGAAAGTGCAGAAAGGAAAATAATTGAAATGGTGACCCTTGGTTTTGAGAGAAAAAGAAAGATTGACTACGTGCTTACTTTTCCAGCCAGAATTATTGTACTTTGAGAATATCTCTCTTAGCCAAAGTCACCAAACATGGTTGTTGTTCTGGGGAAAGTAGGAAGAAGTAGTATTGGTATGTTTGCCACTTGAGTTGTATATATGTATGTGTATGTATGTACAAACACACACACACAGAGAGTTGAGAATAGGGGCCAAAAGCCCTGCTCAGGATATCAGAAAAGGAGATATAAATGCCAATGGAAAGTTTGCAACTGCCAGGTGTATGCTGCATTGTCTTTTATTGGCAATTTTCCTGTGTGTTCTATTGCTCCATTTTCCCGACAAAAAGAAACCAATTAAGGAGAAAGGATGGAATATCTTCTCAGTGACTTACCCCTTGGTAGCATTAGGATCTGTTCAATTAGAAGCTATGTTCGTCCTCAGGGCTGAGTCTGGAGCTAATTAAATGGAACCCATGGACCAAGATGGAATCTATTATAATTGTATCCTTCAACATTCGTAAGTGCCAAATGCCATTTAATGCCTATCCCTTTAACTTGACCATATCCACAAGGGGAAAATGCATCCCATACATTTAATAGAAAATTGAGATTTTGCAGATGCCTATGAAGGATCAAAAAGACCAATCTCCAAAAACGTTCTGTCATTTTTCTCAGGCTGTCTGAAGCTCAAACAGCCTTGAGTATATGAAATATGTGTGTTCTTTCGCAGATTCAAAAAGCAGATTTGTAGAACAAGAGCAGTATTGTCAACTTGGTCTCCTTACATGCAGGATCCGGTTTCATGCAAGCTTTTTGAATGCATGTTTTTCTTTGCAGATGGAAGATGAAGATTCTATTTTGCCCCGGAAGTTGCAAGGAGCCCTTGAACACATCCTGGAGCAGAGAAATGAATTGGCAAATGACAAGGAGGAAGTCATGCTCAATGGCAAACAGGGTTGGGTTTTTTTAAAAAAAAATTTAACATTTGGTAGTCTTTTTTTTTTTTTGACAATGTTCAGGATTGTACTTAGTATAGCTTTCCCCAGTTTTATGCTATCTAATTATTTGGACATGATTACAAACTGGTGCAGATCAGAAGCTCTGTGAAGGAGTCTAGTATGCAGAGATGATTACTTTGTACATGTAACTTTGTTCCCACCAAATTCTTTATCCTTGATTGTGTAAACTATTATGAGAAGAAGCTTAGTCGTCTATCTGAGTCTATTTTCACTGTATACTCCTAAGCATTATATGCATTGGGGTGGGGGAGAGAGAAAAAATCTCCACTTTCTCTATAGCAGGCATAAGTTATCTTTTTCCTTCCAAATTGAAAAGACCAAAAAATGCTTGCTTTGATCATTTAGATCAGTGATGGCGAACCTATGGCATGCGTGCCAGAGGAAGCACTCGGAGCCCTCTCTGTGGGCACACGTGCCGTCACCCCAGCCCCACCTCCTCCCATGGCCCCCTCCTCACCAGCACCCCTCCCCGGAGGAGAGTCACCCCCAGGCACAGCCCACGTGAAGCACCGCAGCCAAGGACATAGTAGCCGAGCAGCGGGGACAAGACTCTGCCCTTGCTGCGGGGCATGGGCAGAGGGCATGGCCGCCATGGCACTGTTGGGCCGCTTGGGTGATCTGTGGTGGGCCGTGGAGGTGGTGGGTGGCCCAGCGGGCAGGGCGGAGCAGGGACAGGTGTGGGGGCGGTTTTTCGGCATTCGGTCTCTAAAAGGTTCGCCATCACTGATCTAGATGCTCCACTTTCCCCCCAGACTTTTGGGAAATACTGTCAATATTGGAAGTTTTTGGAAGCCCTTCTGACAGTTGTGAAGGAGCTGGCAAAAATGGATTTAACATGGTTGACAACTACCTTAAACTATGTGAAGTTACTGGCACATTTAATGAGGTATTTAGGTGTGGGCTAGATGTTCCTGAATTTCAGCTTGCAGCAACCTCAGCCACTGTGACAAGTTATGAAGGATTTGGGATATTTAAGCAACATATGAGTTGCAGGTTACTCCCACCTCGTATGCTTATTAGTAGTGTCTCCAGGTTTTCAAGTAAGGATCTTTCTCAGTCCCATGGGAAGACATCATTATCTTCTGTGTTCTGCATTGGTTAGATCAACCTGGGATATCCCATCCACTTCTGGCATTGTAGCTTAGATCATTAACAAATTGGAGGATGTCCAAAATAGAGCTATGGAGACAGCAAGGATCCTGGAAGGGAAAAATATTTGAGGAACAGTCAGAGGTATGACTGTGTTTAACCTAGAGAAGAGTACAGGAAGACACAATAGTTGTCTTCAAGTATTTGAAGGCGTGTCATGTGGAAATCAAGACAGTACAGTTCCAGAATATGGAATAGGAAGCAACGACTTTAAGTTATAATGAGTTATAAAATAGGAGCAAAACATATCTTAACAATTGTTCTAAAATAAGAGATGGCAAATTCTGTATGGTTAGGAGTGTTTAAATAGAGATTGAATTTGCTGGGGTTGCTATAGTAATGGGATTTTGCTCTGGGCAAGAATTGGATTAGATGATATCCCCGATCTTTTCTAGTTCTTATCTTCTGTGATTCTGTGTTGAAGATAGTACTAAAAACCTTTTGAATGCAAAGCAGAATCACTGTCCATGAGAGATCGGTCCTCCTTGATGTGGTGGAATAGATCTGGAGATTAGCAAAAAACAGTTAAGAAAGATCATTAAACCCTAGCATATTTTTCTTCTCTTTTTATTTCATTCTTTCTTTTCCCTTTCCTCAACTTCCATACAACGACCCCTCAGAGTCCAGCCCTTTGAATGAAGTGGTGTCAGAAGCTTTTGTCCGCTTCTTTGTGGAGATTGTAGGACACTACTCTCTTTTCATGATTCCTGCTGAGAGGGAAGAAAAGACTCTCCAGCGGGAAGCTTTCCGAAAGTCTGTTTCTTCAAAGAGCCTTCGGCGGTTCCTGGAAGTTTTTATGGAGACTCAGATGTTTGGAGGCTTCATTCAAGAACGAGAATTACGAAAACAGGGAGCCAAAGGTGAGGTAATCCTCTGTCTCCTCAGCATCATCATACTGATAGCAGCTCTCCAGAATAGAACTTTCCAATCCTTTTTTTGGAGGGGCCCGGGATAGAACGTGAGACCTTTTATCTGAAAAATATGAATTGTCCTACTGATTCCTGATATTTAGTGGATCAAGTACAGTCTTAGTCTGCTTTGCTTTTTAAAACATAATAATGTTCCCAAATTGGTAGTAGCAACTGAAACTAACAACCTTAACACTTAGTCTTTCTTGTTATGGTAGTTGTTCTTGATCTCTCTAGGTTTGTTTGAGGTACGTGCCCAGGAATATCTGGAGACCCTTCCCAGTGAAGAACAGAGCGGAGTTAATAAATTCTTGAAAGGATTAGGTAAGGGATCCAAGCAAGTGCAGCTGCTGCAGTGATCATGATTTTAATATTTTTTTACCTTACCATGTTTAAATCACAGACACAATTGTGCACTTGTTATCTATGTTTTAGATCAGTGGTCCCCAATCTTTTGGGCATTGTGGACCAGTTCCATGGAAAACGATTTTTCCATGGACTACGGGTGGCATGGTTTCACGCGATACCTAAATACCATGCATGTGCAGATGAAGCTTTGCTTACTTGTGTGGCCCAGTTCTTAATGGGCTGTGGACTGGTACTGGTCCGTAGACCGGGGATTGGGGATCCTTGTTTTAGATAATGTAACATAAGGCGGGGAAAAGCATTTTTTTAACCTGAAAGGTCTTCCAATATTAACTATAGTAAACATTTGCTGTAAATACTTCCTGCCCATCACATCTCTGCTTAATAAAGTAGACTTTGCACATAAGTTAATGGTGAACATATAAGTTTAATAATCTTTATAGAATCACCTCTAACTTCTGTGGCCACAGTCTCATGACATTTCTAAAACAGTCCAAAATTTTCAGAGCATAAATTCTGCAAGTCCAGGAGATCTCAGGTGCCATGGTAGGGGTCATTTTGCAATCTCCCATGAAGGCATACTCAAAAGATGGCAGAGCTGGGGACCTCTGCTATTTGGCCTCAGCTCCATGGAGATGCTCACGTGGAAAGGTTGGAGACTCAAAAACGTTGTCTTTTCTGCAGGTAAAGAAGTTGTATTTTTCTTTCCATAAATATTGTCTCTCTTCTTTCTTTTCCCACCATTCCTCTCTAGGTAGCAGAATGAAATTTCTTCATAAGAAATAAGTGTTTGGAGCACCACCAGGCGTGGAGAAGAGGATATCTCTTCTAAGCATTTCAGCAGACACAACATGGACCCCTTTTGTTTTGTTTTTCCATTTTAAAACCAAGTCCAGCTTAGCCTGCTCCAATGGTGGAGAAACCTCAAGAGACGCAGTGTTTAAAAGCTGCATCTGGGTGAACTGCTGACCTGTGGCCTCCTATACACCATGGTGCAGAAGGGGCCTCCAGGATTGGCTGGATGAAGAAAATGCACTGGACAAACCACTCCCCAACCTCTCTGTTCACTGGCCCGTGTGCAGGTTTTGTGGTGATTTTTAAGACCTTAGCTATTACATTTTTTTGAAAACGTTTCTTATTTATACTGAGGTTAGGAAGATATTAGGCAGAGACATTTGTTCCTTTTACTCTCCCAAGGGATGACAGCAAGGATAGGCACTGCCATAACTTGGATTGTATAATTGTAAAATGACACAAAGTGATACAGAAATAATGAGAAGAGAAAGAAAAGGCAAGGAAAAGAAGAGCTCGTACACACCAGTAGGTGTGGTGGTGGTGGGGACTACTGAATCCATTCAGAATTTTATCCAACTGACCACTGTGTGATGACTTACTGCCCCTTCCTGGACTTTGGGACATATGTCCACACCTTTCTTCAGAGTAAGTCTGATTTGTTGCAATTGGAAATATGTGTTTATTAAAACAAAAAAGCACGTGCTTAGTTCCGAATACTGTATGTAGCTTGTTTTGTTTGTGTGTATCTTCTGGAGTAAAATTCAGAGGATGATTTTTAGGGCAGAAGCAGTCCTTTGAAGAACCTTCCGCTCACCCCCCTTCCCTAAGGAATTGAAAAAATACCTGAAAGCCTTTAAGGGTGGATTTGATCAGACATGTCAAACTCGCGACGTATCAGAACTTTTTCCCCATTG
Organism: Protobothrops mucrosquamatus; assembly: GCF_001527695.2. Classification (NCBI taxonomy): domain Eukaryota; kingdom Metazoa; phylum Chordata; class Lepidosauria; order Squamata; family Viperidae; genus Protobothrops; species Protobothrops mucrosquamatus. The sequence continues at coordinate 91,856 of NW_015388211.1, read as the reverse complement.
CCGGCAATGGGGTGGGCGCAGTTTCCTCGTGATGCATCCGGCCCGCGGGCTAGCAGTTTGACACCCCTGGATTGGATGGTTTTGGTGATGGAATTATAGGCGCCCCCTAGTGACCAGGGCAGTTGTGGAATACTTGCCTTCTATCATTGCATTCCTCTTGAGTTATTCAATGTTTGTTTACACTGCAGGGCATATTTTTTTAATTCTGTTACCTTTATTTACACAACAGTGATATGTGTGAAGTAACACTATTGATAAGTACCATTTCTGACACACAGATCACACCCGTGATGTGAAATTTGTGGCAACCTGTTTGTACCTTCAAGTCAACAAAGCATAAAGGCGCCGAGACAGGGTTAGGCACTCATCCACACCTTTCTCTTTCTGTAAATCTAAATAAAGAGGACTTTTTGTGCTCTTGCCCAGAGTAAGAGATTACCTTGAAATCTCAACTTCAAGGAAGGCTGTTCATTGTTATGCCACCATACATGGAATTCCAGTTTTAGGTGTGACAACTAATGGGAATGCACTGAAGGGTAATGCTCTGGAGAAAAGTGGAGGCTGACCACTGGTGGTCTCTTGCTTAAAATATTACGTGTGTACGAACTCCGCTCCAACTTCTACTAAGCTTTAGCCTAGTGGTAAAAAAAGGGGAAGCAAAATTGTACCTAAGATATATTCAACAGCTTGATATATTCAACTCCAGTATCGTTCAGAGCTGGAAAAACTTATTTTTAGAAATTCTGGAGAGTCCCTGAAACACATATATGCACAGCCCCCATGTTACTCCTTTTCAGAATAAACAGTGTTATACAAAATGAAAAACAAGAAGTAATAAGCAAAATAAATAAAAGGAACATGGTAAGGGGAAAAAAGGAAATCTGTTTGAAGTATTCACTGCTCCTCCAAGGTGAAATCATCAAGATAAAGGCATCCTCTTCTTTTATAACACTTTGAATAATGCAGGTAAACTATAGCTTGGAAAGATTGCTTATTCAGCAGCAATTTTCATGGTCAAGATCATTTATTTAATTCATCTCCATCCCAATATACATTGAAATATTTTGGATCAACTTTTCACTGAGACTGTATATTTTATCTTTCCTGGATACTCCGGAAGAAACCACCTGGAAAGGAAAAATACAGTCCATGAAGAAAATATTCTGGTTGAGTTGAGTTATCAGCAGCCACATCTTCCCGAGTGAACTTATCACTTATAGGGATATAGGAAAAACTTGGCTGGAATATGCCCAAGGATTGTAGTATTATAATGGTGAACAATGACAGGTCATTGCTTATGTTAAAACCACCCCTCGTAGATCAGAGTAAGGCTGAGGACAATGACGCATGTGAGCATTCCTTTTCCTTCTATCCTTCCCTCCAAAAGTTGGACTTTCTCCAGTCAAAAGATGGGAATACCGCTGGAGCAACACTGAAGATTACAAGTGGATGTCAATGACATCTCCTGCCTAGTCACATGAACACGACTATGGAGAAATGCAATTTATACAGTTTATACAATTAAACAGGAAACTATTTTTAAATATGGCTAGGGCCACCACAAGATCAAACTTGAGCTGGATTGTTGAGATCAAGGCTGGAAGGACATTGTGGGTGCACTTTTAAAAGGTTAGACCTTGGGGGGGGTTGTGTTTTTTAATCTTGCGGGAGAAATTGATGCCAAAACCAATGGCAAAAACTTTCACATGTGGTTTTTTAAATACAGGAGGAAGAGTACAAAGATTGCAGAAACATCCTAAATCTGTCAAGTTTTCATTCCATGTGGCCTTACAGCGCCCTCTGTTGCCTGTTGCTTGAAGACAGCATTTGAAACCATAATTCACCCGTCTCTTACTGGGCACTATGTCAAATCTGATTATAGACATCAATATTACAGAGGATGTATTTGTACATACCTGGAAAGCTTTCACTGATCTCTTAATTTTCTGTGGAAAAGTTAATTTTCTTCTTGTATTAAGGATCATAATGTGTAATATGGAACGATCCAGATGTAAGGGCATTTATTTAAATATTCAGATTAGTCACTACTATTCCTTCAAAAGTTGGAAGCAATGTACATAATTCACTCTCTTTCAGTGTTTCTCCATAACATCTCGCAAGGAAGGTTGGATTGAGAGAGAGAGATAGTGACTATCCTATTGAGGGCCCTTTGGTATTCTTTGAGCTTGGCTGTTTTCTTGCAGACATTTCATTACCAAACTAGAAAAATCCGCAAGAAAACAACCAAGCTCAGAGAAGAGCAAAGAGCCCACAGTTCAACCCTGAGCTTCAAATATTCTTTCATACTGATAACCCACTGAACTGGTGAAGTTGAATTTTATTTTGGTTCTTCCCCCGCCCATCGGTCCTAATACAATATTTTAGCCACTACATCACATTAGCGCTCAGTGAGAACAAGCACTGTGCTAAGGAATATTTGAAAATGGGAGAAGAATCCCATTCCCTTGTATTTTCATGTTCTGCTTAGTTTATGTGGTACCTGTTTGTGGGGAAACTGCTTTGAAGTCACACCTTCCCTTTGGAAGTTTGCAAGTATAGAGGCCCAAGCAGCCTTCACAATCAGAGGGTTTTCGGCAGGATTTCAACTGGATCCCAGGGCAGGAATACTGAGAAGGAAATAAAAGAAACAGCAGATAACGAGCCTTGTTCGAAAGTAAGAAATGTTGTCTCAATAATTCATTACCTTGTATAGTGTTTCTTGCTAGACTTGTATTTTTATGGTGATCATGATCCAACTTAAGTAAAGCCTAAGGAAGTTGATGCTGATAGACAAACTCTGTCGCCAAGGTGACAAGGGATAAAACTTTTTCCTACAATGTTTAGATATTATTCAGGAGCATCTTAAACAGATGCCTCCCTAAATAATAATAATAATAATAATAATAATAATAATAATAATAATAATAATAATAATAATAATAATAATAATAATAATAATAATAATAATAATAATAATAATAATAATATTAAGTTGGAAGGGACCTTGGAGGTCATCTAGTCCAACCCCCTGCTCAGGCAGGAAACCCTATACCATTTCAGACAAATGGCTGTCCAGTCTCTTCTTAAAATTTTTCAGTGTTGGAGCATTCACAGCTTCTGGAGGCAGTCTGTTCCACTGATTAATTGTTTTAAATGTCAGGAAATTTCTCCTTAGTTCTAGGTTGCTTCTCTCTTTGATTAGTTTCCATCCATTGCTTCTTGTCCTGCCTTCAGGTGTTTTGGAAAATAGCTTGACTCCCTCTTCTTTGTGGCAACCCCTGAGATATTGGAACACTGCTATCATGTCCCCCCTCGTCCTTCTTTTCATTAAACTAGACATACCCAATTCCAGCAACCGTTCCTTATATGTTTTAGCCTCCAGTCCCCTAATCATCTTTGTTGCTTTTCTCTGTACTCTTTCTAGAGTCTCAACATCTTTTTTACTTCGTGGTGACCAAAACTGGATGCAGTATTCCAAGTGTGGCCTTACCAAGGCATTGTAAAGTGGTATTAACACTTCACGTGATCTTGATTCTATCCCTGTATTAATGCAGCCTAGCACTGTTTTGGCTTTTTTGGCAGCTGCAGCACATTGTTGGCTCATATTTAAGTGATTGTCCACTAGGACTCTGAGGTCCCTCTCACAGTTACTACTGTTGAGCAAGGTACCACCATCCTATACTATACCTGTGCATTCGGTTTTTCTTGCCTAAATGTCGAACCTTACTTTTTCACTGTAGAATTTCATTTTGTTAGATAGCACCCAGTGTTCAAGTCTGTCAAGATCCTTCTGTATCTTAAGCCTGTCATCTGGAGTGTTGGCTATTCCTGCCAGCTTGGTAATCATTAGAGTATAGTTAGTCCTTGCCTTATGAACACAATTGAGTCCAAAATTTCTGTTGCTAAGCGAAACATTTGTTAAGTGAGTTTTGCCTCATTTTACGACCTTTCTTGCTGCAGTTAAGTAAATCATTGCAGTGGGTAAGTTAGTAATATGGTTGTTAAGTGGATCTGGCTTCCCCATTGACTTGGCTTGTCAGAAGGTCACCAAAGGTGATCACATGATCCTGGGACATTGCAACCATTATAAATATGAGTCAGATGCCAAGCATCTGAATTTTAATCACATGACCACGGGGATGCTGCATGCTTGTAAATGTGAAAAGTGGTCATAAGTCTCTTTTTTCTGTGCAACTTTGAACCGTCACTAAATGAATATTTCCTCCTAATAAGAGAATTAGAATTGCACAATTCAGTTATGGCCACTCTCAATAAAAGTAGTTTTAGTTTTCTTGTAGTAATGGTTTCTTGGTTTGCTCTACCCTAGTGGGTCTGACACTAACCTTTATTAGCTAAACCTTATTACAGTCGCTTTTGTCAAAGGAGAAGGTGTCATTCCTTTTTAATAGGGCAATCTTGTTGTGCATGCACTGCTTTCATCTTTATTCTAGAATTTCAGTTAGAAACATTGCATCTGTTGGCTTTTGGGTTGTCATCTATTGGCTTTAAGGAATGAGGATTAATTTAAGGCAGGGCAGTTTGCAAATATTTCCTTAATACTGTGGCTTGATGAAATAAAAAAAAATCGTGTGTAATTTTTCTAACTGCAGTTTGTCCCTTCGGCACATTTAAGTGCCACAACACCATTCCCCTGCTAATCTGACAAAAAAAAAAAAACTCAACTACAAAGAGCATTTTATTTCCAGCAAGAATTGGAAGAGCATTTCAGCATCAGACCAAAATTAATTAAAAAAGATATTACTCACCGTATCTGTATTAAAGTTCCCGTGGCCTTCCAAGTGGGCCTCAAGCCCTTGACTCTTGCTATTTGGAGGGGAGAGTGGGAGAAAAGGCCTCTTGCCAGTTGGCTTCTGCTTACTGGTTCCCAGTTGCAAATTGCTTGTTGCTTTGTCATACGCTCCATCACCTACCGGTAGTTGAGTTTCTCCTTCTGCAGCCTTCCACAATCTAGGGGAAGACTGTTTCCTCCCTTCTGCTTCTTTGTCTTTGTGACTGGGGTGGAGATTCTTAAATTTTGTAGCTCCAGCAGGGTTGACTTCAGCAGCCAGCCCTTTCCCAGTGTGAATCAGAAAATACAACAGTATGGAAAGCACAAGGACGGTCATTCTAGATACCTTCATACTGTTGTCTTGACTGTTCTTGCCCAACTATCTAAAGGGATGCAGTTGCCTTGGAGCCTGTTGGAGCAATTTTAAACAACCACACACACTTGAGTGTGTCTCTCTTCTTTTCCATGCATGGATGGTGGAAGCTTTTTATGCTTTCAGTGTCCCAGCTCATCCCCCTCACCCCATCATCTTTTACACAAACGCACACCTTTTTCCCCCCTTTGTTATGATATTAATTTTGCGTCTTGTGTCACTTCCTTGGAAAATTTCTTCCTCCTCCCTCCCCCTTTCTCCATCCCAGTAACACCCAACTTCTTTGCAAAGCATGTACACTCATTCAGGCATGTGCCTAATGCCATCTTTCTCCTTCATTGTGATCATGGAACATTTACTACTCCTCCCTTTTTTGGGGATGAGCAGGTACTCGAAGGCACTTTGAGAACTTTGCTAGTTGAAGAAAGAATGAAAGAAAACATTCTGCCTAATGAGCAAGTGATGAGTACATCTTTTTCCCCCTCTGTTCTTCTGTAGAAGTATTGATCATTCCTGGGGTTTTTTTTTTTGTTGTTCCTCAACTGATTCAACTAGGAACAAACAGATCGGTCCATGTCAGTGGCAGTGATAATCCATTCTGTCCCATTGTTTCTACCAAAACTGTTACCATATTTCTCCCTCTAAAATATGGATTTTTATGTATTTTTGAGACTAGCACAGCACCTCTAAATTAGAAAATATGACCTTTGAGGAATATTTGAGTTTCAATTTATGCATTAATTTAGGTAGATTGTTTAAATACTTGTTTAAAAATACAGCCTAAATCAAGTTCTCCAGCATCACTGAATCATTTTTGCTCTGTTAGAATTATGAGTAAAGGCGTTTTAGGTATACCTCATCAAAGATAATATATCTTCCAATACTGTACTGTTTTAAATAAATATGGCCATTTAGGGAGAGCTTTGGAAGCCCTGCACAAAAATGAGAATATTACTCCTCCTGATAACAGCATCTCTAACCAGAAGCTGCACAACTTTGCCTAGTATATTGCTTATTCCCACAACAATTAAAAGTAGGAACCATGCAGATTAAGGAAATACCTGCAAATGTGCATGATCAAGCGTAGATATAATTCTCTTTTTTTTTTAGTACAAGGCTTAGGTTGAGCTTTGCTGTAGATTTTTTTTTATTTTTATTAGTACATAGTAAACAGAATTAGAATAATATAGAATAGGGCACAGGGAGATTCAGGCACTCTTTTTTCCCTTCCACCTGCAAGGACTGGAGGAGAAACAGAAGAAAAACTTCAACTCCAGCTAAGACAACTTCCATATCTTGGCCACAGGCCATCTCTGAGCCTTGAGCCTTGCCAAGCTCACGCTGGTGCTGCTGATCTCTGGAGAAACAGGCTCATAAGAACGGAGGGAAAGACTGGCTGAGAGGAGGCCCATCCGGACGCAGTTATCCGTGTCTTCCCCAGCAAGCAGCCCAGTGATGATTCCAGCCATTAAGCTGCAAAGAAAAGAAGCAGTTTGGGTTGAACTAGACCAGATATGTCAAACACAAGGCCCGGGGGCTGGATGCGGCCCGCGAAGTGGTTTCATGTAGCCCACGAAGCCATCCTGGAAACAGGGAACGGCCCCCGCTGCCTTGGCCCTGGCCCAGGCCAGCCGGGAGCCAATGTATAATTTTGTGGTGGCCATCTTGGCACTTTCCCCAGTGGACCATGCCTTGGCACTTGCCCCGGTCCCATCCCCTTCTGCCAGAGACCCTCAGATCTGTCCCACTCCCCCATAGGCACCCTTGACGTGAATGATGTAGAACTGGCCATGCCCATCCAGTAGGCCACACCCACTCCATCCACGCCCACCCAGTAGGCTGCACCCATTCTGGCCACCCCCACCCACCCCCACAGGGCAACCGCAATGCTGATGCAGCCCTCAGTGAAATTGAGTTTGACACCCCTGAACTAGACCATAAACTAGGATGGGGGATAAGCATGGAATATGAGTGTTAAGAACATTTTCACCACCTTTGCTTCTCCCTGTTCTCTGAAGTAACTTCATAGTATATACCTTTCCATATATCTTCCAGATACTAGCCAGCAGCACCCCAAAAAATTATACCTAGCGAGAACCATCCATGCTCTTGCTGTCCCATTTCCTGACCAATAACTCTGGTGGGAGGGGGAAGGAGATGGCAAAGCTTCCCCTTGGGGCAACAATGGAGGATGTGGACTTTTGACTTGCAGATGGAAAAGGGGGAAACTCATGTTGACAAGCAGAGGCAGGAGTTTTCTATCAGTTAGAAGCCAACTGGTCCACAGATTCAGAACATTGCAAAATCTTTTTGCAAAACACTGTAAGAGGATATGAGCTGCTTCTTTATCAATTCAAGTTCTCAAGAAGTCCAGAGGGGCATTGTCAATATCACAAGAGCATGGTCTTTGCATACGGAAGGTATCTCTGCTCATCATTCCTGAGCAACTAAGTGCATGCCGGGAATTACAATTCAGGAAGATCTGGAGGACCACTGTTTTTCAATGCCTTCCAGATAAGGAGATGACACCCTTATTCTCAACATAGTTAGACATCAGGAGCAGGGCATGTGAGCTCCTGCAGCCAGCAATAAAATTACAGAGTGGAAAATGCCAGATGGGTTACTAACTTCAATTCTGTTGTGGCCAGAAGTGCAAAATAAAGCACCCTCCGAGCAAAGGCTGCTGAAACTCTGCTTGAACACATCCAGTGTGGACCCTTATCCAACAATAGTTAAGAAAGTCAATAAGAAGTTCAGCCACTGGGTATTAATAGATTTTTTAAAAAGCAATTTGATATTCCACTGTCAGAAACACAAGACACACAAAAACCTGCCCAGAGTTTGTACATAGCAACAAAGTTCCCTTGTGCTTTATCCTGTGTCCCTCCTATGTCCACCAATCAATCAGTCAGGATATTCTTTTTAATGGAATTGTCTCACTATTCCTCCCAAAACAAAAGAAAAACACAAAAAATATCTCTCTGGTTGGTCCATTCTGAACAAGTGAGTTAATGGTTTATCTACAGCCAAAGTCAAATTGGACACAGAGGGGAGCCATGGTGGTGCAGTGGTTAGAATGCAGTAGTGCAGGCTAACTCTGCCCATAGCCTAGAGTTTGATCCTGATGGACTCAAGGTTGACCCATCCCTCCGAGGTTGGTAAAATGAGGACCCAGATTGTTGGGTACAATATGCTGATATTGTAAACCACTCAGAGAGTGCTATAAATCACTATGGAGCGGTATATAAGTTTAAGTGCTATTGCTAAGTGCTAACTCAAGAGCATAGCCCAAATATGATTAAACAAATAAACAAGTTATCAATTGCAGCTGGATAGTTCCCAAACCCTGACCATGTCATCAACCACCTCAGTGAGAGGTTGTACACATGATTTGTCATGGCAAAAGGGAGAATTAGTTTAACAATAGAACTGAAGCAGCTTTATATTCCCTCTGTCATGGGCTGGAGATGAGATGGAGGTAATGTAGCAAGGAGATATATTTTAAAAATATTTCTCAAGGCATCTTCATGTCACAGTAAGTGGGACATATATAACATACTATTGTTTCTGTCACTATTGGACAAGAAAGAAATGTACAGAACCATGACAATTTTCTTACATGGTCTCTACTGGCCCTTCTTGCTATATTTTATAGCAATTTAGGTAACTTAGTGCCAGAAATATGAATAGATTAGTACAAAATATACACATATCTTGTGTACTGAATCACATCAATTAAAATAGTATTCAGTACATGAAATAGACTTGAATTGGACAGCCCAGAATTACCCTCTACATTAATAAAAGTACCTGATGCTCCTGGAAAAGACATACTAAAAAGTTTTGTGGGGTTTTTTTTACAACAGTTGTGTCTCCAAGCACATGAAGCAAAGCTTCAATTGTCTTCCCAAAATGTAACCATAAAATATAACTCCATGTATTTTTCTTTCACAACAATGCAAAAAAAGTGACAGCTTACAACAAGCTTTCTGTCTCTCACCATGTCCAAATAAATATTTGGGCTAGTGCTTTCCTTAGCAATGCTGCATACCTCCATGCGCTGTTATGTTGTCACAGCAACCTAAGTGTTAAAGATCTAACAGAGGGAGGTGGAACACTGTACAGCCATGGCACACATTCAATGAACAATTAGCAGTATATACAGTACCTATCACCAGCTCCAGAGACATTCACTATCTCTTCAGTGGGGACAGGGAGCGCTGGGTAGTGAACAGCACGTAATTCTTCTGTAGCATTCTGTAAAATGAAATGGGAGAATTCAAGGAGCTAGGCCTGGAGACAACTGTAAGGTGCCCTCCTGCTCTTCTGATAAATACTAAAATTCTGTGTAGGTAAAGGTGAACATGACACAAGAGGAAAATTTCCTTACTCACTATCAAGCCTGATTGGAGAAAAGTGATGGTATGAATTGAACTCACAGCCCTCAAGTATCACAGTTGAAACAGGGGAACTGAGCAGGAGAATTGACTATAACCAACAATTGAAAAGGAAGAAGCAATGAGAAGAGGCACTATTCCCCATATTAAAGTGTCCGTTTTCATGGTTACAAACACAAATCCATAATTTACAAATGATGAGAATGGACTTTTTCATTTTCAGATGTTTGAACTTTTAAAGGCAAGTTATCAGTCCTCACTATTAAAGGGAAGATTTCTGCATGGTCTTCTGAACTTTCAAATCCAAAGAGGGACTGGTGTTCTAATTTTTTTCCTTTGTCTTTATAGTTTCATTTCCTTATCCGTAACAAATACCTAAAGGCATTTCCATATTGCCATTCTATCAGTTACCATTTCTACTACCAAATCCTTCAAAAGCAGCTAGGAGATGATCTGTAATTACCTTCCCCATTGCCAAATACACAATGCTGAGAACAAGAAGAATCACTGCCACATTCCAACCCATCACAGGGCATTTTCTCAATTATTCTATATATTGGGAAACTAATAATCTACAAGTCCCTATAGCTGTAACATGTGAAAGAAAATGCTAGTTTTACTATTTTCCCATCTGTTTTTCCCATATTTTTACCTCATAGCATGTTTGAGGGTGCAGAGAGACACTTCCACCCTTGCTTCGGCCACACAGCAGGACTCCATGTTGACCAAGAGTTACTACCACATAGTGTAGTCCTCTCAATAAAGGATAAGCCAGGGCAATAGCAGTCTTGATAATGTCCTCCACCTTTGATGGTAGATCTGTAGGTTCCATTCCAGAAATGTAAAGAGTGAAACCCAGTCAGATAGCATTGAATTCATAATCAAACCATTCATTTGAGGTTTTTCAATATCACTAAGATGGACTAGAAATTAGAATTAATTATTTACTAAATTTCAGTTTCAAAAGAAATATGGGAATGAATGAGAGAAGGAAGTTTATCAGTAACTATATCTGAATGGTGCCATTGACAATAATTATCTTCACAATAACAAATCTTTGAGATAAGTTGGTCTGCAACCATATAACTGGCTCCAAATAATCTATGGCCAAAGGGAATTAGGGTTAGTTTGTAGTTGCTATGGGTTGTTTTTTTTTTTCAAGAACTGTCCAATTAGAGCTTTCTATGCACTGAGTTTAAATCCTTTGGAAGTTCAAATCCTGTCATGGTGGAATTCTTTCAGAGGTCTGAACACAATAAAAAAAGGAAATTGTTTTGGAATAAAATGAAAAAAAAATATTTCCAGATTGACTCCCAGGAATGGTAAAAAGCAGTAAATTGTTTAACTGAACACATCTATTGGGATAGACTTTTTATCCCCCACATCCTACATTTTAGTTAAGCCCTGGACAGTGACATGAAGAAATTCTACAATCTGAGAGTGGCTGCCAGTTATCTCAAACAAAGGGTAGGCTGATATCAGATTGCAACGCAAAATTTACAAAAGACCACCGAGAAGTAATTTACTAGCCTAGTGGGTCACTTTGGTATATTTTAAATATAAATAATCAATGAAAGTTGCTTTTTTCACATTCTCCTGATAAAAAACAACTTTGCTCCAGATAGAGCAATTCATTTCGCAAAAAGTAAAAATTCAAAAACTGTGAGAGGAGTAGCAATATTTATCTAGACATACTCCATCTTTATAGCTGACTGTAGACTTAGAGTCTTTTCCTACTGCTTGATCAAAATGTTATTTACCCAACCCTGAGTCAGCAGGACAGTGTTATCATGAAAAGTTCTTTATCTACTGCCCATCTCTATTCTGTTGCACCAGCCCCTTAGCCTGATTGCTGAAATATGCTATTCTAATTTTGTTTGGGATAATTTGGTTTCCTTCCTTCTCTTCAGCATTTCAGCAGCTGACCAGAAAAATATCCACCAATCATACTGCGTTTCAGTGCAAATTAGGAAAAGCCCTATGCGTAGTGGTGCCTCATTCATCATGGCTGGTTTAGAAACCAGGAAACACACAAAGGGGAACATAGCTCAGTGATAGATTCTTGTTAGATTAATCTAGGGATCTAGAGATAAGTTAGTTATCTCTAATTAATTTAGAGATAATTTTCGTTATCTCTAAAAATTTCCCACTAGCAACAAAGACTTTGGAGAGCCAATCCAAAGCAGAAAGATGGTATTAAACTGTTACCCAGGGGCTGATAATGTGTAAAGTTTAATAGTTCCAAGCTATAATATACCGCCCTGAGTCCTATGGGAGAAGGGCGGTATACAAATTAAAATAATAATAATAATAATATAAATTATAAATAATTCTTTGTTACTGTCATTCCCAAATGTGCTTCACCTGTTGGCACAGGATTTCCCAGGGTCTGACTGATGGCTCTGAGTTCCCGAAGATTGGGTGATACGCAGGTCAGACCTTTCCAACTCTCTGAAAGAAAAGGCTTTGAAGCTTTGTTCACATCTGTAGGTTCATAGTACACTTGAAAAAAAGCATTGCATTTGGTCAGTGATTCTGACAAACATAAAGCATCATATTTAGTCAAAAAGCCTCTATCTTTGCTTTTTTTGGATTAAACATAGCTTTGAAGTTTTAGTTAGAGATTCTTCTTATGGTCATTCAAAAGGATTAGGCTGCAATCAGTTTGCCTAGATAAGATGCACCTATCTTGCTAATTGTCTGATTAGCACAAAACTACTTTCTTCCCCAAAACTATTTTCTTCTCTGTTGAGTTCTGGATGTCAAGTTTGTCCAAATACTTCTCCCTTAATCTGTGAACAAACTAATATATTTCTTAGCTGTCTAATACTGGCTGAATGTTAGAATTAGAAATAGGACAGATTACAGGTAGTGCTCATACAAATGCTATAGATACATTTCACAATAAAAATTAAAACTCAAACACTGCGACCAAAATTGTTGGAACCATATGACATCATCCAACTCTACTTCAAGCACTGGGTTATCCAGTGCCAATATGCCAAATGGGGTGCCCTGGACAGATTCTGAAGCTTCTCCCTGTAAAAGCAGGTTTAACAAGCTTGAAGGTCTCAAATACAGAGCAAATAACAATCAATCCACCAGTCAGTGGTAAAGGCAAAAAGGAATACTATTGTCTAGAAGGAAGCAACAACATAATTCAGATGTGAGATGAATTATGTCAGCTTCCATGAGATTACATTTTTAAATAGCATCATTTGGGGGGCTCTGGAAGTTGCATTGGAGCACCCAGATTCTGCTCCTTTGTAATGATAACTATTAAAAAAGTAGAGGAATGAGTCTGTATTTCATGCCTGTGCCATCAAGTTTCTTCTTACCTGTTAAGTGTTGTTCTCTGGCAATCTGACAGATGTACTCAATGGTAGAAACTGGCACATTCCCATCTATGCATATTATTGGAGCCAAGCACAGATTCTCCTTGAACTGTGACACCTGAAGGGAATCGCAGGAGACAGTTGACAATGGAAAAACCAAGTAGATTCTATGAATGTGACATCCCCTCTCAAAGTGCAGGATGCAAATCTTGTAGTAGGTCGGTCATGTGCCATTTGGGCAAGATAATCTAGCAGGTCCTTTGGAAGGAGTGTTATCCTATATCAATATCATCACTTGAATGAAGGCGAAGGCATGAAGATGAGGTCTCCTTTGCATTAAGCTCTATTTCCATGTAGATTTTTCACAGTAACAGAATTAGTTTGCCATTGTCTTCTAGGATGTTGCTTGACATCTGCATCTAGCCTACAGCCCCTAGGTCTTCCAACCTGTTTTATACAATTCAATATTCTCATATTTACATTTCTCCTCACCATGTGCTAATATTTTTTATTATCCCACAAATTTACTACTGTCTGAATGAGTTAAAGTTGGCAATCAGAGTGTGAGTCTCTCCTCCTTTATCTGAAGAATCGGGGCCTCTTCCTTGTGGCCAAATTAATATGCATTCCTCAAGTCTCTGAAGGGCAGAAAAGTATGCCTGAATAATTTGTACTGCCAATCTGAATTTATCTCCCTTGGTAATGAAGCTTACAAGAAGATTGTGGATTATACTGTCTTTGTTTCCGCTTTTACCCAGCATCACCAACCTACGAAGACAACAATCACATTTTTTTCCTTCTTAGAAGTATATCAGGGAAGACCTGAGTGAATCTGGACTAGTATCTGGAACAGAGGTTTTAGATATCTTTCAAATTATTAGATCACTAGTGACAGATTACTAATTCAGAATTGCTCCATGTGGTAACCTGCCACTTGAATTCTTTCTGAACATGGGTCTTCTGAAAAACCAATAGAGTGTGTCGCCCAATAGTTTGACTGACAGGTAGTGGGGCAAAGAAAGAATATAGGAATGAATGGGGGGTTGCCCACAAGGTACATCCAGAGACCTTCCTCCTGCTTCATCTCAGACCTATCCTCTCTCATATCCACCTATCAGCTGAGCTCTTTTTGCTTACAGGTTTACGACTCATTCTTGCTACCACTTTGGCTACAAAGGTAAGCTGACAGTACTGAAGTCAATTTCACCAGTTGCCAAATAACTGGTTAAATGGTGTAGGGAAATACAATAATAACAACTAACTGCATAGTAGTAAGATAGCAGACTTTGTATAGACCAGTGTTTCCCAATCTTGGCAGCTCTAAAAATGTGTGGACTTCAACTCACAGCCATGGCTGACTGGGCAATTCTGGAAGTTGAAGTCCACACCTCTTAGAGTTGCCAAGATTGAGAAACACTGGCATAGACAGATATTCTGCTTTGAGTTTTGCTGGGTTATTGCTTGGTTGATGTTCCAATTCACCTTGTGAACATAGCTACTACATTTCTGCTGTTTCAGTAGAGGAGGATGTACATCTTTTATCTCTCAGACAGAATGTTCTAGGATTGACAAAAAAACCTCCAGCCATTAAAAAAGTCACCTGCAAAGCAGCTTTCAACTAGGCTATATTTAAGTTGAAAAGTAACATTTTCACTGCAATGAAAAATCTATTTTATATAGAATAAAAATAAGGACCATGGTTTCAAGCTAACTAGGTGTATATTTTTCTGCCTCTGCTACATAACAGCAACACCTACCCATCTGTCAATGTTCAGCATGTGAAAACTGGAACCAAGCATGCACACAAGAATCCTCAAATTCCTAACCAGTAGTTCTTATTATAGAATCATAATGAAAGAGTTTCGGCAACTAGTGTTTCAAGCACAAATCCTACTGAACTATCAAGCCCTTTTGTGCCCTCTTCTTTGGCTGCCTTATGTACTTGGCTTCCACTTTGGGAAGAGGAAAACTCCATCTGTTCCTTCAACAGAAAACAGTCTGATCTATCATTGTGCTGTCCTTCTCTGACTGCTTGAGAATTAACTCCCACACCATCTGCCTGTCAGAAACATGTTAGGAAGAAAAAGAGAGCGCATATGAAATCGCCTTACATCAGATGTCCTATGTTTACACTTGAAAGTCAGACAGTGGGATTTGTAGTCCAAAACCAAGTTGCCTAACTCATGCTTTCTAATGCCAACATCCATCTTCTTCAATGTGATCTACCCAAAGAACAGTGCTTCTTTGCAGCATTTGTACAGCCCATAGCTGCATGATATAACCTGTGCAATGGAAGGATTTGTATATTCGCTCAGATATAAACTTTGCTGGCTTCTGTGCAGCCTAAACCATGCAAATGGGTGAGCTAAGGCAGCAAATCAAACTGACCATTTTGCTCGATATATTGCATTAGTGATGCTTGAGTAACAAGCTGATGAGACAAGTCTAACTTTGCTAAAGGAGAGTCTAACGGAGCAATCTGATAGTGTAAAATGGACACGGCTATGCTATGTACCGCCAGTCTTACAGTTGGGGGTTCCCCCCCTTTTTTCTTTTTCTTTTTAATGATTTAAGCTTCCTTTAGGGGTCATCTAACAGTCTTTGTTTCTGCATTAAAACTTGAGGAAACTGAGCTGCTGATTCTCAGAAAACATACTATCAAAACTAGCAACCCAAGTCAAAGTGGAATTCACTGTGACAGCCTGCACTGCACAGACACAAACCCAGCCTTGAGGTAGGTTTTCCTGTCTGCCCTGCAACCTGCTTGGTTAAAAGAACAGAAGGAAACACGAGAGCCCAGTGCTTGTATGGTTGAGGATGACAAAAATTCTGAGGACTTTTGTTGTTATTGTATAAGAAAAAAAATCACTTAATGGTTATTCCTGTCTCACTACCTTCATTTCTTTGGTTTAATTCTTTTGCACTCTGGTATTGGAGAAGACTCATGAAAATACTGAAACATCAGCAAATCATCAAACAACTCAACACAGAGTTCTCATTCAAATAACAAATGACCAGGTTCAAGTTATCCTACTTCAGACATATTATGTAAAGACCTAGATCTATGGAGAAGGCTCTAATTGTGGGAAAACTGGAAGGAAAAAAAAGAAGAGGATGACTAGCAGCAAGGTAAATGTCTATGGAGATTCTCAGTCATCTGAGTTATGGTTGTCCCAAAGGTGCTTTTTCAAAAGGCAACTGGACTTTGTTTTTCCTTGAAGACATTTCGCTTCTTGGATGAGAAATAAAATGTCTTCAAGGAAAAGCAAAGTTGCCTTTTGAAAATGCACCTTTGGGATAGCAGCAAAGTTTATAGGTATAATGGTGATGGGAGCACCACTGGAAGAACTTAAAAGGACCAGCTTAGGGACAGATCATCATGGAGAAAAAAATCTATGTTGTTGCTAAGAGTCAACAATGATCTGTTGGCATATAATCAAATCAACCATTTCTTTAGTAAAGCAAATGGGAATCTGAAGAGTGTGGTGATGCGGTGGGAAGAATGATCACTGTTTTTCCTTTCAAAAATGAATTTTCAATTTCTTAAAGATCTGCAATAAGTGATTTACTGACATGCATAATGCTTAAGAAAATATGATCAGCTGTTAAGAGCAGGGTCTTAGCACTTTTTTCAACTGTTTTCATTCATGGGGGAAAGGGTGGAGTTCCATCTGAATCACTCTTAATTGTCTTTTCCATTAGAGTCCTAAAATATGCCTCACTCATCAAGCAAGTCATGATTACTTGTATCTCCACAGGTAGGCACGTATTAGAAATCAACATCTGGAAGGAATTGTGGGTGGAGGCCTCAGAATTGAAAAAGTGGCTTTCAGCAGTCCATCATAAGCTCAGAAGAACAAATGCACTACAGGCAAAAGTGTCTAGAATAACGGATTACCTGGGCCAGCCTTGAGGGTAATGATTCACAGGGGCACAGCACTGGGGATTTTCCAGTAGGAAAACAAATCTGGAACTAGGAAACATCATTTCTACCACTCTAACATCTTTAGAGGGTGAATGAGACAGAAATAAATGAAAATGTAGCTAATTATAAAATGTAGATGTGATCAAATCTCCAGGGTAACACAGTACATGATATATCTTTTCAACTCTTTGTTTATTTAGGAGAAGGGTGGACAATGTAGAGGCTGCATGTGCCCTATCCCAACACCTGTCAGAACACACCAAGAGTTAGCAGGACCAATATTTGCTGGATCTTTTTGTTTTTGGGAAAAATTACAGCAGGCTAAAATTGGATGACACACGTGCCTTCAGCCTCCATATTTCATCTGCCAAAACCCTGATACAACAACATCTGCTTATTTCATAGATGTTATGTCATCATCAGTCACGCTCTCTGTGATCATTGAAAGCTCCTGGCTGCAAAATACTAGATATCTAAGTTTCACTTTATGAACTGCAAAATAGATAGTACTTCAGTTTAGTAAAACTTCCAAAATATATGATATCCATAATAGTGATGATGTAGTAATAGGATAATAACAACCTAAGAGGATGAGGGGGAAGGAGATTCTACTTTTACCCTTAGTGATGGCTGTAGGCTGTCTACTCATAGGCTCAGGACCAGGTGAGGACAACACTGTGTGACTAAGGGGACAACTAGTGTTGTCAGGACATGATTGCACTATGATAAAGTGTAAAATGAGGGCAGGATCTATGTTGAATATCAAAGAGCTGTACTCTGCTCTTAAGAAAGCAAACAATGACAATGATAAAAAAAAATCCAATCAATACCAGGCACTGTAATCAGAAGAATACAGGAAGATCTTACATATTGCTCTGTTATCTGCTGGTGGATTTCCATGTCTCCTAAACCAAAGGTAAGTTCTCCAGTGCCTGTGATTACAGCACAGTAAGTTGCTGTGTTGCGTCCTTTCAGTTGCAAGACTCCTCTCATATCCTTAAAGCAAACCAAGAGAGACAAAGTCAGCAACATTTTTTTCATTCTCAGAAATTGTTTTTCTACGCTTCACTTTTTAAACTCTATATAGCAGCTGAGTTGCAGGACTGCATCTTCCTATAGACTCCTTCCTGAATATCCCAGAAATGATATTCTGAAGAAGCTTCAAGAAAAAACAAAGAAAGTTACCTTTTGAAAAAGCATTTTTGGGACAACCATGACCGGGATGATTGAGAATCTTCATAGGCATCCTTCCTGAACACTTAGGACTTCACTGAGACACTTTCTGCTAGTCTGCTTCTCTATGGCACAACCTATACCACTTAACAATTTCATTTATTGATATTTATATGCCACTTCTCACCATTATTTTAAGTCATTTACAATCAAATTAATAAACAGTAACAAAGCTATTTTTTTAAGATATTAAAAACAAAACATGGACATAATTTGCAGTTTAGATACTGTCCAGGCAGAGGGCAAATATTTAAACTTCATATTCACCATGTTCAACTTGCAAATTAAGCTGTACAGCCCATGACTGAATATAACAACTTCCACGGTGTTGCCCATGTAGTCTGTTACTTAAAAGAAGATGCTGATTTGATGAATATTGGGCAAACAAAACATAAAAATTAAAACTCAAAGTTACAAAATTGAAAGAAAGGAAAACAAAGAACAAAAGCAAATAAAAGGCTTTAGTTTTGTTATTCACTGCCCAAGGTTAGTTGTTCTGTAAGATGAGTCGCTATATAAGTTGGATAAATAATAAAATAAAATAAAATAAAATTGGAAGTACATATATTATACTAAAATGTTGTAAGTTCAGAAGTTAACAATTGTCAAATGTTGCAAGCTACCATATGCCTGCAGTGTCGCAGAACAGATTCTGAATGCTCATCTTTCCCCATGACTGAGATAAAAACAGGCATCTTCCCAAGACGACTTAAGCAATCTAAAAAAAAGAAGAAGTAAAATGAACTAAACTTGGTTGACTATTTGAACAACAACATCAAAGTGAAAGGCTCTTGGGATTTCCTGCTCTTTACCTGCTGTGTCTTATCCAGGGCTTTTTTTGTCATAGAACGCCCAGAACGGAGTTCCGGCACCTTTTTTGGATGGAACCTTATAGGGTAGGCAAGGTGGGTTGTATGAGGTGTGTGAGTTCTGGCACCTTTTTTTTTTTTTTTTTAGAAAAAAAGCACTGGTCTTATCATTTAGCGAGCTGATAACAAGGAGGAAGAAGAGCTATAACTATTGGCATCTTGTCTTGTGCCATTGTAATGTAGAGAAATTAGCATATGATATACTGTAAGGGAGATTGCTGTGCATTATGGACAGTTATGTAGTTGTTCCATGGTTTCTGCTCAGCCACAAGGCTAGGTGGATGCCTCACCATTTTTACACTAAAATTCTAAATAATAGGTTAGCAGATAGACAGATGGATGGATGGTCTGCATTTATAAAGTTATCCAATTCAGCAAGCACTCTGGATGGCATGCAGATTAAAAACAGATACAATAGCAAAAGGCAAAGGAAATAATAACAGAACAGTAAATAAAATAGGGAGAAAATACATAATTTAACCAAAACTGATGCTGCACACCTTGACCTGTGGTTTCCAGGGATCATTTAAATCTTTCTGTACCTCTGGAGAGGATGTTCTTTCAAAGAAAGGTGCTAAGACAGATGCTGGAGATGGAATTTGAAACCTTCTGGATGCAAAGCATATGGTCTAGCCTTGAATTACAATTCTCTCCCATTTAGGGTTTAGTATGGGAGGACCAGAGAGGAACAGAGCCTTTCCTAAGTCTGTCAAAAATAATTTGATGAGAAAAATGATATGTGTTTTTTAACCTGAATTAATAAGGGAGCGATGAAGCCTATTTTCTTATCCCAGTAATTTTGCTTGCTGTGTCTCAAGAATAGAGTTTGGGAGAATAGAGTGGGTGTCGTAAGTTACAGTTCGGGGCTAGGGTTAGGGTTGAAACTAAACTACAATGCTATTATGAAGAGAGAGGAAGTATAGTACAGTACTTGTATGGAGACTGAGAGTGAAGCAGCTGACTCTTGAACAGCATACTTTGAATTATATTATTATTGTTTGTAGAACTTCCATTCTTCGAGCACATCGTAGCTGTCTCTCCCGCCTTTTTTCTTGTAACCATACCCAGTGCCCCGGATGCTTGCAGGTTGGATGTACTCCATTTTACTAATTGTATATATCATGAAGGCGAAACAAACGGAAAACAATATGATCTGTATTTTTATGATGGCAAGCTTTAAAGTGAATTATACAATGAAACAGCCTTCCCTGATCTGATGCAGTGCTAGCAGAGGGATGGGAGAAGTAGTCCAACAGATCTGGATTGGTCAGAGAAAACTATGCTAGAAACTGTATATACCCACTGTGGAAACAATGAGAATGAATTACCTGCTAGATTTTTGCCCACACCACCAAAGGATTGTCTCACTGTAGCTGGATTTGTCTGCCCCCCATCCTGAAAGTATAGAAGATAAATCAATAAAGTAAAGCAGAAATTGAAGTCCACTGGGATTCTGATTAGGTGGATTACAATCCTTTATTCTATACCAGGCGTCTTCAAACTTGGCCCTTTTATGACTTGTGGACTTCAATTCCCAGAATTCCTCAGCCAGCAACACTGGCTGAGGAATTCTGGGAGTTGAAGTCCACAAGTCATAAAAGGGCCAAGTTTGAAGACCCTTGTTCTATACAGATAGTGCTCGACATACAACAATTCATTTAGCACTGAAAAAAGTGACCTATGATCGTTTTTCACACAACCATTACAGCATCCCCATGGTCAAGTGATCAAAATTCAGATGCTTGGCCATGACTCATATTTATGATGTTTGCAGTGTCCCGGGGTCATATGATCACCTTTTGCGACCTTCTGACAAGCAGTCAACGGGGAAGCCCGATGCACTTTACAATCATATTACTAACTTATCAACTGCAGTGATTTGCTTAACAACTGTGGCAGAAAAAGTCATAAAAGGAAGCAAAACTCACTTAACTAATGTCTTGCTTAGCCACAAAAATTTTGGGCTCAATTGTGGTCGTATGTCAAGGACTACCTATATTTCCTATTCAATCCAACAGAAACTTAACTCATACCAATAGGGATGTGATGCTAATTTCTTTTTATCTCAGATTGTAGAATAATATTAGTGGCATCCACACTCACTACTTACTATTAGTCATTTTTAACTGGATATTTCACTTCTATATGCAATCAAAAGTATAAGTGTGATAAATGATCATTGTTAAATGAAGGAAAACATTGTTGGAGGTAGTTTGGCTCCATCTGTATCTACTTAGCTAATTCAGTGCTCATTTGGAACTGGTTTAAGAAATGCAGCTTGGGGAAAGTGAGTTTTGTGAACAGGCTCAGCTAACATATCTATATAACAATTGGCAAGCAATAGAGCAGAGGCAGAAGACAAAATTTTATGTAAATTTTCTAGCATAAATGGATTGAAGCAGCACTCAGGAATCTGTCACTCTCCAGATGTTGATAGGGAGGCTGGATCAGATACAGTATGAATTATAACTATAACCCACCATCTGGACAACCATATGCTTCTGATTATGTGTTAGATCAACGAATGCAAGAGATGGCAACTTTGCAAAGAAGTTGGAAAGTTGCATGCAACAGTATCTGAATTAATCTCTCCCCATTTTGCTTATAGTAGATATGGAACTTTGAAAAAAGCCCAATCGAAAATCTTATGTAGTTGTATAATAAGCTAAAATGAAACAAGCCACA
>NW_015388211.1:64177-70150 GCF_001527695.2 Protobothrops mucrosquamatus | reverse complement strand
AAAAAAAAATAAATAAAAAATTTAGCAACATCACTTTTTGGTCCTATCACAACAATATGTCTCTGCCTCCTGGACTGATATCAGAAATTCCTACAGCTGTTTTTTATTGAATTGATTCCTTTCACCTGCATTGGTCTTTGCAAGTCCTCTAAACTACAGATAATCCTTGACTTAACAACCACACCTGAGCCCCAAATTTCTATTGCTAAGTGAGACATTTGTTAAGTGAATTTTGCCCCATTTTACCACCTTACTTGGAGATCAATCATTGCAGATGTTAAGTTAGCAACATGATTCTTTAAGTTAATCTGGCTTCCCCACTGACTTTGCTTGTCAAATCACTAAAGACTAAAGAGGTTCACATGACCCTGAGACATTGAGCCAATTGCCAAGCATCTGAATTTTGGTCATGTGACCATGGGAATGCTATAACAATCATAGGTGTGAAAAATGGTTGTCACTTTTTTCAGTGCCATTGTAACTTCAAATGATCACTAAATGAACTGTTGTAAGTCGAGGACTACTTGTACTGTATAGTAAAGCACTTCATCTGGGCTAATTTATCATAGTGTGTGTTTTCTTTCTGTCTCTAAGCATTAGGAAGGGTTTTTTTTAGTTCAGTTAATGAAATCTCACCACTGTCTACACCTCTTTTACATTCTTCTGTTGAGCCACCTGTCAGATAAATCACTAACAGTTGGAAATGCAACAAAGGTTGGTTTTCCCAAAGGTTGTATTTATGTCACCTGGCACCAAATGTTCCATCTGGGCACAGAACAAAGCAAACATCTCTATTCAAGTCATTGCTTAGGTAAGTGCTATCTGTTATGAGACATTTCCACTGCTTTTGATTCATGGTATTACCAATATATTCCCACCGGGTGGAGTTTTCTGGATAGCTATTACTTTTGAGCCAGTAGTTTCTCTAACCCGCAATCAAACTGCTCAATACATTTCAATGTGGCATTTACCTTAATGCTGCTATTTGTTATAAATGGCCCACCATTTATTTTTCTTCATAAGATGCCAGGGTCTCAACATGAGTGCTTTTGATGGCAGAAGTCACTGCAATTACTCTCTGCATCTCAGTTGTGAATTTCCAGGAGCAAAAAAAATGTGGACACTTTGTAACACCACCACAAGAAATGGATAGAGAGTAGCCAGGGATAAAATGGACCAATAGGCTTTAACCTAGGTCAGTGGTAGCGAACCTATGGCACGGGTGCCAGAGGCGGCACTCAGAGCCCTCTCTGTGGGCACGCACGCCGTCGCCCTAGTCCTAGACCTTCAGCTGGGTTTTATAAAACCTTTTCGCCGCCGTGTGCAAAAAAAAAAAAAAGAGGTTCAATCAGTCAATTTCAACTTCTTGCAGGAAAAAAAAAGATCTTGCAAAGTTGGAATTGATTGATTGAACTTTTTAATCCCACCCAATCTGCTGTTACCACTGCAGCCACGCCCACCCAACTGGCCACGCCCACCCAATGGGCCATACCCACCCAGCACTCAACGATGCATAAGTGGGTTTTGGATTGCAGTTTGGGCACTCAGTTTCTAAAAGGTTTGCCATCACTGACCTAGGTTTCGTTTAGTGGTGATAGTAGTTCTTCAGGCTGAGCAATCCGCACTTAGAATTCCATAGAGAATTCTGCTTCTCCCCGCCTTTGTTTCTCTAACGACACAAAGGCTGCTTTTGCATCAAAAGTTGAGGGTCTCATGCTTTTGACTTCTGCTGCTGTGTAGCAGGTTTGTTGTTCTGTGATTTATTTTTTTTAAAAAAACTCTCTCTGAAAATATGAGCGATCAGCTTTATGACTGTTATAAGGAGGAAGTGCTCAACCCTGTATATAAGTCTCTTTTAAGAACAGACAGCCTTGGTGATCAGAATGAGGATAGTCAGCAATATGTATATATTTTTGGCCGAAGACTCTAGAGAACACTTTTTTCTTTGCTTAAGCTGGCAATTTTTGCTGCATTTCAAATTTACTGCAGTTCTACAAACAGTTTGAATTTGACTTGGTCTATACAGTCTATTACCATCTGCATAGCCTTATGATCTGTTATTCAGAAAAGATGATAACAAGTTCTGAAATAACAGATCAAATGAAGAGCAAAATCTGAATATTATTAAATGCAATTACTTTTATTGTTGCAGCTTTTGCCTTGGCTATGATGTCAATGTTGATGCCACCAATGACTACCTAAAAAGGAAAAAGAAATGTGAAAATGTTATCAAATGTTCAGTTGGACTTTTATTTGACTTTTACAGCTCTTCCACTTTAAAGTATAAGTTGAACATTCAAATAAGCAGATAAATTGCTCCAAAAATGCAGAGCAACTAGCTGCTCAGGGCCTCCCATTACCTAAAATTATTTTCCTGGCCAGATCTTATGCTTTCCTATGACCTTTAATCCAGGGAATAATGCTGGTTGACAGTTGAAATACCCATTCTCCAAGTCATCTACAAGAGTGAAGATTGACTAAATGATTTAGACATTGCCCTCTCTCGTGGTAACAGTTAGAATGGTCCAGCTCAGCAAACCATTCACACAACAGAACTCTTGAAAAAAAGGCAAAAACAGGGGAAAGTACTCACTGGTCTTGGCACATCAGGTGTGTTTTCATTTTGAGACAAGTTGCCTCTCCCACCCTGACCTCTTTGGAGTCTGTTCAGGGCTACAGCAATGCGACTGCCCACTATGGCATTATTCTTGATCAATGCAATATCTGATACCAATTGATAAAGGAAATAAAAATGTAACAACCCAAGAACTGAAACAATCAGTAAGGTATGGTGGTTAGGATGCTAAATGTGGAACACCGAGACCATGTATTGGATTCTACCTCACCAGGTAATTGTTATAGGGGTAAAATTAGAAGAGATGTTTCACTCCCATCTAAATCACCTTGCATTCTCAGAGAAAAGATGGGATATCTATACAATTAACAATAACAATGAAAGATAAACATAAACCCCAAACCCTCAAAGCCCACCCTGTTATCTAAAGCTGCTCTTATGCCTTCTGGAATGGCTATATAGACATTACTTCAAAAGAGAAAATACATTATAGAAAAAAGGAATGTGTCCATTAAACTTTACCCACACACACACACACGTATATGTGTATGTGTATGTGTATATGTAAATGTATATGTATATATGGCCATCCTAATATTTTCTGATTCCACTGTTACAATGCAGTAAGAAATATCACCCAACCGTGAAACAAGCTTACTGGATTTTTCAAATGATTGCTATAAGAATTTAAGATCAAAAAGTTTTGTAATTCCATCTAGTCCAGCTTCTGCAAACACCTTGGCAAAGCAGTTGAGTCGAGTCATGCAGTAGAGGATGAAGAACTCTACTGGAATCCTTTCAATGACTCTAGGTTGGAAGGTCTGCTGCTTATCAACACAGTGCCACAGATCAAGTTAATTGTTTCCGTTTCCAAGGAAGATTTTCTAAATGTTGTCGTTTGCCGAAGATTGGCTCAGTGGCCCAGTGTTTCTCAACCTTGGCAACTTTACGATGTGTGGACTTCAACTCCCAAAATTCTCCAGTTAGCAACACTAGCTGGAGAATTCTGGGAGTTGAAGTCCACACATCGTAAAGTTGCCAAGGTTGAGAAACACTAGTCTAGACCTTCTTTCTAGGCCTAGGGACTCTGAATTTCAAGATGAAGAGGGAAGTATGAATTTGAATCTTGCACAGATGAACCTCTTTCCTCTCACAAATGCTCCTACTGACTCCCAACAATCCCACTATTGTGCCTAAAACATAGATATCTTCCAAGCCAAAAGGGAAACTAAGGATTTTTGTTGATGACAAGGAGAGTCAGGTTTCCACGGTAGTCTCTTCTAGAAAAAATATGAATACCAATTTCACAAGAAACAATAAGAAACCAAACTGGTAAAGTATCTGATATTTTGGGAAGCCCAGTGTGTAGCCATAGGAGGAAAACCCTACCTAGGCCTGATGACATTGACACAGTCTGGCTGTAAATTACCATAAACATTTTGCAAATAGGAATAACTTCTCAGTCATGGCTTTCCTGAAGGAGCAATTTGGATTCATGATCCTCTGTCTCACAGATGGAGGAACCGTGCCTGTTTATGTACTGCCTCCATTCTTTCCTTTTTGACTGCTTCCCTTGGCTGCCCACCCTCAGAGCAATTTGAGCTGTTTTGCTCTTCCAACTTCAGCCGAGATCAGCAAAAAGATGCTTTGGGAGTGACTTTTGAAGGACAGGTCAGGTAGCAATATTGCAGAACTCTATATGGATACTGCAAGAAGAAATTATGAAGTTGCATTTGGGGGGAGAGTTCGAAAGGGTGCTGTAAGATAGGAAAGGATACTGGACTTCAGTGACTCTCCACCAGATAACTCATTTACCCTCTGCAGCAAAAAGGGCGTAAGCTCCTTTCCTGTGATCTTTTTTTCCCTGTAAGTGGAACAACAAGCATAGCTTTGCATGATTGATAGCTAATCCATTTACAAAGTTAGATATTTTGCAAAAGAAAAAGAAAGAAAGAAAAAACCCTTATCAAAAGCCTTCTGATTGGGAGGAACCTTGAAGGAAGCTTCCACAAGGATGATATATTTTGGATGGGAAACACAGTGGGGGATCTGTGATTGCATCTGCTCAAACTGTTAAAATGGCAAATATTGGAGAAAGCAATCTGAACCGGGATCACAGCGTTATTTACCTAATTCATCCGGTCCCCGAAGCTGAAATGCTCAATGAATGAAAAAACACAAGTGTCTCTTCCTTTGAATCATGCAAGTTTTGAATTGTGGGAAAATGTCCCAAGGAGAAAGATTTAGCCCTCTACTAGTTCTCTTACTGTTTTGTTTAAAGACAATATATCACTATTAGGGCCATAATGCTTTATGGCCCTAATAGTGATATATTGTCTTTAAACAAAACAGTAAGAGAACTAGTTGTACACTATCCACTACTTTAACATTGCCTACTGTTGCAGAACTTAGAAAACAAATCGTCCCTAGGCATGTACAACAATCTTGCTTGGAGGCAATGGTGTTCATGGGGTGGGGGTGGAGGTATTAAATCTGGAGAATAGATGACATAATGTTGCAATCCCATTCCCCTCCTTTTTTGGATCATGAACCATAATCTGCCATTGTACAGATTTGGACCACCTTAGCTGTTTAGTTAAAATTTAACATTCCTAGAATTTACATTGCTCTCTTGCTGAATGCTCAAAGGATCTCCTATACAAAATCACTACAGTATATACTTAACCTGAAATATTAGAATGATCAAACTCACGTTATACTTTGCTTTGGGGGTTGCTTTGGGACAAAATGATGAAGGATACTATGTAAAGCCATCGCATGAGCTTATACATGAATAGATTTGAACTGGAAACTTTGCACATCTATTACTGTGTTGTTATACTGTTATGCACATTGATAATTTATTTAAAAAAATCTTACTGAGCCTCCTCCAAAGCTTGCTGGATTGCTTCTTCAATAAGCTGCCCAGAAGCAGCTTCATGTGGAGGACAGGGAACTGCAATCAGGACTCCACTGCCCAGCTGCAAAGTTAGTGACCTGGCTGAGGAAAAGAGAGTCATTGTTGGACAACGGCCTTATCTTTGTTAAACAATTCAATCAATGGTTAATGCTCCATACACACTATTTGGAGCTATTCAGAATCATTTGTTCAGATGGGTAACCATACAAAATGAATTAATAAACAAAAAAGCAAACAAACATGCATGCAACAAAAGTGTCTCACACATAACGCATAGAACAAAAGACTGAAATAGACTGGGCTGAGAGAACTGGGGCTGAAAGTGAAGAAAACATGGGTCTTCCCATTCTGCTTCCATCGGGCTACACTGTTTCTGACTACTGTTTACAGCACTTTATAGTTTCACTAAGTCATAGTAATATAAAGCCTATCTTCATAACTGATATATTGGTGATGATGGTTGGATGCTGCTATAGAT
>NW_015388211.1:44134-63477 GCF_001527695.2 Protobothrops mucrosquamatus | reverse complement strand
GTATCAATAATTTTTAATTTTGGCACAAAGGGGAATCTCCAGCGTGTATTTGTGTCTTGGAGAAAAGATAAGTAATTACAATAGGTTGAGGTAGGATGGGGATGACCCATGGAATTAGCAAATTTCATGCTAGTTTTCTACCAAATCAAGCAGCATCTGAGTTCAATAGAAGAGAAGAACTCTCTCTAAGAGTTTGTCTATCCTGACAGATGTAAACCTGACAGATGTGAAGAGTAACAGGAGAGATCTTTTAAAGAAAGAAAATGTCATAGGCTCTTCTTTCTGAAACATGAAGGGAATACTCTTCTGCATTTCTCTTATGTTAAGGAATGCATTCTCTTCAAAGTTAAACTCCCCCAACTCATAAATCTGAATTTATTTTGTCATCTTTTAACTGTAAGACAACTTTAGCATGTATTTACTAATTGAATCTGTATTGTTATTTTTTTTATATTCTGTCTGTTTTAAATCTTATTTACTGCTTTGATTGCCAGACTAAAATCAATCAAATAAAAACAGAAAGCCTGACTAGAACAAGGAATAGTAAATAGATGTTGGGATCTGTAAAACACATAAAACTGGAATACAAAATGGAAATATAACAACTGATTAGAGAATTGCAAAGATAAAAGCAGTAGAAACAAGAGAGCTTGCTGTCTGTAGAAAGACAGCACATGCTTTGTGCAACTGAGTGTTCAAAGGCTGCAGTTCAATAGAATCAACATGCTCTACATGTTCTGTAGATTCCATGTAAGAATTTTTATGCTTCAATGCTTGCATCAGAAAAAAAATGCATATTGAAACAAGAAGTCAACTAGACCCACTTTCAATGGGTTTTGGTGATGGGCATTGGATGGGTTTTATCGGGGGGGGGGGCAGGGACAGCATTCAACATTTGTCAACTTCCACTGCAATAGTGTGGTACAGTTCAAAAAATCTTTAGCACTTAATTTCGTGGCATGTACAAATTGGGCCTCAGGAATTGCTGAAAAATGGCAGTTGTGGGTATAGGATTCAAAGCCTGTAGAAGGATAGAGCAGAAGACGTCAAGGAGAAAGAGAGACAAAACAGCTGAAGATACAGAGGAGAATTTTGGGATGGCTTTAGCTTGATCCTATGTGTACTAATGTAGAAGAAAACCTTACTGACATATGTGAGTTTTTGACCTCGACCAGGAGTGTAATGCATTTTTGACAGAGAAATTGAGAAGCTTCTTAACTGAAGTTCCATTCAGGTTCCACTCATCCAAGATGCATCTTATTCTACTGACAGTTTACCAATCAGCTGAGCAGCAGCTTTCTCATCCTGCACCTGACATGGTGCCTGGAAGCCACTTTGGTGAGAAAAGAAGGCTGGGAACTCTCTTGATTTTCCAAAGGTGGCCACACAGACTCCTTGAGTTTCCTGCAGAGGTAAGACGAGAAGGGCGAATGGAAAGGACACAATGCCGTGTAGAAGGAAAAGCTCATACCCAATGCAGGTTTCTTCTTTTAAAAATTGGATAACTATCTCTTAAAGTTGGGAGCATTACTTCTATTACATGCACAACATTGTTTATCCTAGGCTAGAAATTACAATGTGCTCAAACTACAGTATATTTATTTTTTAATTCAATTATATGAGACATGGAATATATCTGCCCTGCTGTCTGGGACTCCATAGATCCAGGTGCGTGATATATCTTGGAGCTATACAGTGAAAGGCTTTGCAGGGAATAGCAAGCATTTTCAGCTAGGCCAGATGCGTCCTGGCAACCAATTCAAAAACTTCAGAATTAATGGTATCCTGCAATGGTGGGACTGAACTGCCAATGGTCTAAACACTGAATTCTGGAACAGTTTCCATAACCAAATCATTTCCTAAACCTGCTGCATGCAAACAATTTTAATTCCATTTCTAGCTGCTAGGAAATACAGGGATATTAATTTTATTTTGATATTTTAATACATTATTTTAATAACAGTATTTGCCTCTTTTAAAGTCAAAATATTACAAATTAAGATCAATAAAATATAAAAATAAATCATATTAAACAAAATAGGAAAACATCTCATTTAAAAACCAGACTTGTAAATTGCTTAAGGTCATTCAGCAAAATGTTTGACAATCTTCTAAAACTAAATCAGAAGAGGATTCCACAATCAGAAACTGCCACAGAAAAAGTACCATGCAACATTCCCAGCATTTTATGTTTTTTAAAATATATGTAAACTCCAAATACCCACAGATCACTTCAATCTCTCCTTCAAACGGGCAAAGATCCCACTTCTTAACATACCAGGCCTGACATTTTGAGACATAGAGCCAATGTTGAAATTCTATAATTTTTATAGCTTACCAGATACTCCAGTGTCCTGCCAATATCAAGTATAGACTTAACACCTGCAGAAATTACAGCAACTGGAGTACGACTTAACTCAGTCAGATCAGCACTCACATCCAAAGCTGAAAAAGATAGGATAAAATATCAGTACAAATTCTGGAGGAACATCTCACATATTACCCAATTTCTTTCACACTTCCCAGGAGAAAAATATTAAAATGCTATAATGAAATAACATATTAAGTTGCCCCAAAGATGCTTTTCCAAAAGGCAATTGAACTTTCTTGGGTTTTTCTTCTTTGAAAACATTTTGCTTCTCATTCAAGAAGCTTCTTCAGTTCTAACTGAATGGTGGGGAATGGAAGGAATCCATTCATCCTTCCATATGAAGTTGCCTTATGCTATTAATGATCCATCTCCCCCAGTTAGAGCTCGCTCCAGGCTAAGACTGAGTAGGCATTGGCCTGGGATACCAAAATTGAAAACTTCCAAAAAACACAATAAAATTAAAAAGCAGTAATGGTGCACACTGTGAGCCAATGTGACCTCTCAAGGATTAAATAATACTTTGTAGTACAAACATGTCTGAACAAAGGAAGAAAAAAATGGTCCAGGCCTGAAAATATCAAACTCAAAAACTCAAAGAAAAAAATAAGAGAGTGCCTTTTGGGGATTGATATACTTATCACTAAAATTCTCATTGTGTTTATCTATTTGTACCATCAAGTTAGCCCAAATGGTGCATTATACTGTAATAATTTTTGAATCAAGGTACTAAAAGCTGCTAGGTTAAAGAATGCATAAAAAATCTGGGATTTATTACTCCAATGGAATTGAAATTTCCAGGATGTCCAAACCAGTTTATTCACAAAGTTGTGACAGTTGGAGCATATCTACAGCATGCAATCATGATTTCTGATGCTTCTTGCCAGTTGCCCATGAGTAAAGTCAATGGGAAAGCCAGCAGGAAGTTCCTGCTCCTGCTTATACTGCTTTTTTGCCTAACCCTATCTGTTTAGGTAAGGAAAGATTGACTTATTACTCAAGTTTGTTTGCCACTGCAATTCTTTTTCTATTTTTGATACGTAGTTCTTCTTAGATGGTGACAGGACTGTCCAGCATTGGGGTAAAAAATATGGTCAGTCTAATTATACTCCATAGGAAGAGAGGGGGGATGTCATCATCAAGAGATGACACCAACTTTGTTCTGAAGTGGCAAGGAGGAGAGAAAAAGAATTGGATGAGGTCAGGGCTGCATGACTCTAGGATCAAAGTTAGGACAAATAACATAGAGAAGTTAGCTGAATGACAGAATTGCTTTGATAGGCTTTCAAGATTCTGGTATATTACTCTCTTAACAATAAAGATCCTTTCTTACACCAAGAGGTTCTTTTTCCCTGAGTTTGCCCTCATTGCAGGACTTGACATAATTTCCATCCTGACATTAAAAGTTGAAAAGAAGGACTAGGTGTGACACGATAGCAGTGTTCCAATATCTCAGGAGTTGCCACAAAGAAAAGGGAATCAACTATTCTCCAAAGCACCTGAAGGCAGGACAAGAAGCAATGGATGGACACTAATCAAGGAGAGAACCAATCTAGAACTAAGGAGAAATTTCCTGACAGTTAGAACAATTAATCAGTGGAATGACTTGCTTCCAGAAGTTGTGAATGCTCCAACACTGGCGGTTTTTAAGAAGAGATTGGACAACCATTTGTCTGAAATGGTATAGGGTTTCCTGCTTGAGTAGAGAGTTGGACTGGAAGACCTCCAAGGTCCCTTCCAACTCTGTTATTCTATTAAAAACAGTTGCTGAAAAGTCAGTGCAACTGTGTCCACTCCATCAACAAAATGGACCGCCTCTTCTTGGACTGAGAACAAGTGATCAAATGCCTAAGATGCTTGTTCTCTCCTATTCTAAATGGATTGTCCATTTCAGAGAGAGCAAAAAATCTTAATATGAAGTTCCCCTTCTATGGAATGAACAGGGATATACTGGGATTTGTGCAATTGGAAGCCCTGGTCATAACATTGATCATCAGGGGCTGATTCCCAGTAGAATTTCCATCCCAGTAAATTTGCATCTTCATCTCCTTTGCTGGTTCCCTATATCCCCGAAAACAGCAGTTTTTGAAAGATAAATGCATTAATAATAAATTTATTACACTGTTTACATGTAATAAATCTGATACATTGTTTAGTTTGGTTCTTAGGTAGAAATGGATTTTTTTTTCGTGCTCAGTCAGAAGTCTTTTTTAGCATCCATTATTTGGGAACCTGTAACTGGAGATCTTTATAAATATTATATGCAAGGCTCAGTGAAAAAATGCATTTACACAGAAACACTAAACAAAGGAAAACTATACTAAGTATCTTGAACAAATGAAGCTTATTTCCCTTTATGCCTTTACTTTACATCAGTTACTCAGCCAGCTGTAGAGGTGAATATGTGCTGAATCAGCATAACACAAATAAGTATTGAGTCCCTATTAGGGCTCCATCAATAGGGGATAACAAAATGGTAGATGGTTTTGTAATACAGCATTTGGGAATTAAGGCTTTGATTTGTAATTAAAATGATGTTTGTCTTACTCTTTTCTCCTCCCCGGTGGACCCCTCCAATTCCTCCAGTTACAAATACTGGAATTCTTGCTTTATGTGCCACAACCATGGTTCCTGCCACAGTAGTTCCCCCAGACAATCCCTGTCATGGAACAATCAATCATTATTCAGATTTCATCTTTTTCAAATAAGCAATAAGTGATATGTGTGAAAGGTTGAAATGTTTTCATAGATAAAGTTAAGATGGCACTTTTTAAAATCATTGTTTGTTGAACAATCTATAATGGCCTTTACCTATAATGATAAGCTAAAACATTAGATTCCTATATTATTCTGAAGAAAAAAATAAACATAGCATTATGGTTTAGTGCAATGTGTGAACCAATCCTATGCTAATTCAATCTGAGAATTCAGCTAAACTCCAATACAGTATATCTATGGAGATTTTCAGTCATCTGGACTATTTTTTGAGGAAGAAGAAAAAGAAGATATTTGGTTTCCCATCCAAGAAACAAAACGTCTTCTTCTTCCTCAAAAAACAGTCCAGTTCCCCTTTTTAAATAATGCACTTTTAAACCCCAATACTTTGTATTTGCCTTATGGCATTATCTTTGATAACAAGGACCTGCCTTTATTCCCAAATGTTTTTTTCCTAGACATTCAGGCAATGATGATAATAAGGATTGTGGGAGGAATAGCTGAGGAAAAATTACAGGGTGTCATAATAGAGACTTCAAATATTTGAAGAGCTCTTGTACAAATGACACGTTCTCTGTTGCCTTGGACACTGAGATTAAAATAAATAATATTTGCAGAAAAAGTCATGTCTTATGGAACATTAGGAGAAACCCCTGAATACTAAGCACTACTCAGCAGTGAAAAGAACTCCTTAGTCACTAGTCGGATTCAAGATGCTGAATGGGTATCTGAGCTCTTTCTCCAACTCTTAAGATTTTATGACTCTATGAATTGAAAAACAAACATGAGGTTACCGGATGTATGGTAACTTCCAAGCATATACAAAACAGAGAGACTGAAAACTACTGTTCCTTTTCATACTCACTTGGAGTCAAACAGCCTTTTGCCTCCTTTTTATAGGCTGGATGCAAATCAGGGTGGCAATGCCAATGTTGCTGACTCCAGTGTGAAAAGCTTGCTCTTGGGCTGCTTAGATTCCCTAGAAAATGAAGGCACTCTTTGAAAACGCTATGCTGAATGTAAAAAGGATGGAACAGGCGATTGTTTGGGGCTGG
Source organism: Protobothrops mucrosquamatus (assembly GCF_001527695.2). Taxonomy (NCBI): domain Eukaryota; kingdom Metazoa; phylum Chordata; class Lepidosauria; order Squamata; family Viperidae; genus Protobothrops; species Protobothrops mucrosquamatus. Next base: position 57,339 of record NW_015388211.1, on the reverse strand, counting down.
TAGATACATCTGGAATGTTAAGAGCACATTTGTAAGGCATGTCATCAAATAGCTCCTATAAGTGGCTTACCTATTTACAGAATGGATGCCAAGATGTCTAGTCACAAAACAACTAAAAAAAAACAAACTGGTGAGGTTGCTGGTATAAAAGGGACTTCAGTCTCTTTGTACACAGAAGCCACTCTACACTAAGAAACAAATTCTATTGATTATTTTCAACTTTTTTGTATACTTTTTTTGTCTGTGTCTGATTGCACTTCAGATAATTAGTTTCCTTAAGCAGCAGAGAGAAGCAAGTCCATAAATGAAATTCAATATGAAATAACAAATATTTGCTTGGTAATAGCATCTCCAAAGTTTCAAAGGCCCAAGGAAAGTTCAACAAACTCTAGCTGCCAACTGGAGATAATTTTGCTTAATCCTAAACCCTAAACACTCAGCTGTTTGAGTACGGTACTTATTTTGCAGATTCAGTCACAGGGAAACGTTTACCAACTGACCCTTAACCCTGAATTATTTATGTAACACAAACAAATTAGAATAATGAGGAATTCCATCAAGTACCTGGCTGAGAACATAGGGGAAGTCTCTACGAGAGACCTTCATTACGTCCTTGGCTGTTGCAAGGATCTCAAGTTCTTCATCTTGGAGGCCCACATGGATACGGCCATTTAATATGCCAATAGTTGCTGGCACACACGCATTTTCTCTGACAATTTCTTCCACTTCTCTGGCCATGCTTGAAAATTCAATATATGGCAACACAGACAAAGAATGAAAAATGAAAAGGATAAAAAACAAAATATTTGTGATAACAGAGAATGAATGCCTCGGCCCCATTTATAGTGCATTTTATTCAGTTACGTTTTTCTGCACAATCTACAACTCTTGCTCTTAATATACAGATTTAGTTCCAACTACATGCATGAATGTTACACTGGCAGCATCTGGATCCTTATAAAACATACAAAGGACTGGCTAGCTTTTAGTTAACACAGTTATTGATGAAACCATAATTCAGTGGTTGCAGTGACTTGAAAAAGGCAACCTTCAAAAGGAAAAAGATTTCTTTGCAGTTAAAATTGTTTCAAGAATAGTTATGTGCTGGGAAAAACATCTCAGTCATAGCACTCCAGCATGAAAAGGGAAGTTTGACTATAGATGTTTTTCTCTAACATCTTATTCTGTTATAAACAAAGCTGAGTCTAAAAGGTAAGAAAAAAATAGAAAAAAAAATCAGTTTCATAAAGAGGCGAGTCACAAACAACTTTTATTTAGGATTTCTCTCTGCTTTCTTTCTTTTCTTTATATAAACAACAAATGTTGACTTTCAGATCCATCTATGCTCTCTGTTTGAGATGTAATAGGGAGAGGTCTGATTTTGTCATTCTACTGTTACCCTTTTTCAGTCCTGTGCTAAACCTATAAGTAATTTGGGGGAAGATCAAATCAATCAATCTCATATGACACAAGTGCCATCCCTTTTGTGCATACATTATGATATCATCCACACATCCAGAAAAAGTGGAGCTTGCAGTGTGATTTTGACAAAAGGAGATAGAGCTGAAAAAGGCCAGTCCTGTAAGGCTGAGAGTTCAAATATTTCCCTTACTACAGATAGTCCTTAGTCTTTTGATGACTGTTTGAAATTATGACAGCCAAAGCACCCCTGGCCATTGAAATGGTTATGCTGTTCCCTCCATGGTCACAGGACAGTCGGTCAGGCAGGTCAGTTTTATGATCTGTCATGGTGTTCTTTGTTCAAATGAGTGTTATTAGTGATTAGGTAACATCATCAGTGTTAGCAAGGAATGGGATTTGCTCACAATTTACTAGTGGTTTGCCCTGTTAGTGTTGGTGGGGAAAGTCTTGGAGGTTTTTTGGTTGGGCTGTTTACTGCTAGCTTGTTTGGCCATTCTTTGATTAGGATATTGTTTACTTCTTGATTGCTGCTCTGATGTTAATCTTGTTAATCTATGCTCCTCTAGGTGCTGATTGCTGGTATTTTTGTCATTTTGTTCTCTTTTTGACTTGTTGATTATCTCTTTTGCACACAATGTTGTTTATGTCTATGTGTCTATTGATGGCCATGCTGTCAGAGTGCCAGGCTTCCAGGAATTCTCTAGCATCTTTGGACTTGTCTTAGTTTAAGATGGTCACAATAAGTAACTCTCTGATCCCATCCACAACTGATCCTCTGATTTTGCCTCTCATGTAATGGACAGCAAAGATCTCTCACATCCTGCTGCTAGCATCAAATGCTCTTAGTTTAAGAGAGAAAACAGTACTTTAATGCGGATATATGTAAAGATGATTTAAGAATGTTTCGCTCATTAGTGGGAATAAATTGAATGATTTCCTAGAGCAGTGGCCTCCAACCTTTTGGGCAACAGGGACCGGTTCCATGGAGAGAGGTTTTTTTGCAGACTGGAGCGGGGCATGGTTTCCCACAGATGGGGCTTCATTTGTCTGCATAGCCTGGTTTCTGGCATGCTACAGCCCAGTGCCAGTCCACGGAATAGGGGTTGGGGACCCCTGTCTTAGAGGACATAGTAGAAAAAGAAAAATTTCCAGAGCACGTTTTTACTTGGCTAGGTACAAGTAGGAGAATGTCCAAGATTATCTAAAAAGCACATCCACCTAACATTAATTGAAGCATGAGATAAAAGCTTGAAGTAGTCTACCTCAGATTCTGTGGATATGGCATGCCATGTGTGACTATAGTGCTTTCCAAGGCAACAATTGGTTTTCTACTCTCCATAGCTTCTTTTACCAAGGGATGAATGTTGAAGTCGCCATCTAAAATAAAATATATTTAACTACTCATCATTAATGATTCAATTCAAGAACTAACTAACCTGCATTTCTTTCTTTTGACTATTTAAGGAAGAAAAATCTCAGTTTTATACCATGCAACTGATATGGTTTTATTTTCTTATGCCCAGACAGGGCTTAGATGTTACTGCCAGAATAATATGTTAACATTTAATTGTGATAAATATAAAGTAGATATATTTAGAGTTAGGCAGAAAAAACCCACACATGATATGTTGGCCAAACATAAATGATCTAGTTTTCACTTAATACTAACTTGAAATTTAGTATTTCAAGCTCAAGAAATTTTTAGATAAAAGCATTAAGATGAAAGGTTGGTCCAATCAAGAATGGTTTCCTAAGATTCTGGACCAAGCCTGGCAGCAGATAGATATGCTTTATTCTCAGGTTATTAAAGCACAAATTATAACTACAATACCAGGTATTATATGAGATTAAAAGATAAGGCTTATATTAATTTGATCAATTATATATCTTCCAACAATTATCTTAAAAATGATTTTACGGATCCTAAAAAGCACTCAATTTATTTGAGGATGGAAATAAGGACATAGCCATTGTTTTTGCCAGCACATCAACAGATTAGTTACTGGCTAAAATGGACTCCTATGGCTACATAATATACAGAATATAGGCTACACAAATTATGATCTATGACTTATGAAAGCCCATAAAATAATTCTGGTCAGTACAAATCATAATCCTACTTCAAAAAGCATGGGTAAATGTAATGAAACTCATTTATACAAAATACAGTAGGTTAAAAATTGTTATATAAATATTGGAAATGAAATTACATAATATTTACATTGAATAATTATCTATAGAATTGTCACTGCTTATTGTGCTACATTTTACATTTTTTCTGTTGTATTTTTTCACATATTTAAGCACTTATGTAGTTTTTTTCATTGTTCATGTGTTTTGTGTTTTGTTCCTTTTTTTATCATTAAGAGCAACTCAAAAATATTTAAAAAATTGTAATTCAAAATTTTGATTTCTCTAAGTCATATTTCTTCCAATGTGAACAAATCAAGCAATTTGAATAGAGAATAGAGAATCAGAAATGTGTCCTTAAAGTGTGATTTTTTCCTTGTTGAGTAGGATAAATATACCTTCCTGGTATAATAATTAAACAGAAACTCTGGACTGAGGCATAGTTTTTTTATATTAGACAAATATTAAGAAAATTGGGTATTATTGCGTAATACTGTGTAATATCTCCATCTGCTGCATTATAGGGGAGATATAATCCACTTTATTTTCATTAGTTTTCTGTTATAATAACAATCAGTTAGAAAATCTATTCTATCTACAGAATATGATTACCCACTTATTCAAATATCAGAGATTATTTATTTAAATTTATATGACTACCCCTCTGGCTACAGTCATTAGAAAAAAAGTTTAAAAATAAAAATGCACAATATAGGTCACTGTTAAAACATACAAAATACAACCCAAAGAAGAAATAGTAGCTGACAATGAAAAACCCACAAAATAATATCAAACCATGCAGATTTCATTAACTTGAGTTTAAAACAGAAATATTTTCTTTTTTAAAAAGTTATTTAAGAATTTTTATATAGAATGAAAAAAGAAATGAAAGAAATTAAAAAGAAAAAAGAAAATAACTTGTTTAGAATATATGAATAACTTCCAATCATTTTAACAGACGATTACAATTTTACTACCTTAGATATCATAAAAATCCCTTTGGCCCCTAATTCAATAATATCTTTCTTAATCTTTAAATCCACAAATCATCATTTCTTTCAAAAACAGAGGTATTTTCATGATAGCCTGAAGCCCTTATAATCTACAATCTAGAAAATAGTTTATTTTTCATTTGAAAATCTATAATTAAGATAATGGCATATTTTTTTGCCCTCTCTCAGTTTTACTTTATGACTTAACTACAAATATACAGAATGATTTTGTGTTGCTTAATTTTGCTTAATATTATATATTTTATTCTTTATTACATTGATGTCATATCGATATGCTTTAATCAGGAGGTTGGTAAAGTTGAAAGACATGTTTGTGAAAAGTAGGAGTCTGGTAGTAACTTTCCTCATTAACAAATGTTATTCAAAGGCATACACTCTACGGTGATTAAAGCTGCAACTTTAATAAAAAAAAAAATAGAATTTGGTCCATTCACTTAAAATGGAAAGCAAACCAAAGTCTTTGAGTCTACAGTCCAGACACAAAATTCCATTTTTAACAATTGCATTCAAGTTAAATTATGCCTGCCTCTTTTACATTTGATCACTGCAGCCTCCAAAAAAGGAGTAATCTCTTCAGAATACACTCACTATGCAAATATCTTCTCAAACTGGGTAAATAATGAGGCAATGCAGCATTGCTGTTCCACAATATAAAGATGGTCCTCCAATCATTTTTTGCCAGAACAGAAAACCAATTCATGAATGCAGATCTGTAAAAAATGAAATAGTAATACATGCAATACAGTATACAAAATAAAAATATTTGTGTTATAGAAGAATGTGTAAAAATCAAGACAGAATTCAGGCTGACAGATTAAGCAACAATATAACTTGGTTGATTGTCACTTTGATTGCAAATCCAGCCACAAGATGTTTTGTAACTGTGATAAATTCAAATCATGATTTTGTGGAATGTGTGAACCCAGGATAGTAAGATATTATCATCTCCATTCAGATCTCTAATAGAACTGAAAACATTCTAGTATTGGGGTCGAAACTAATTAAATTATTATTTTAGTTCTACTTAGACCCAACCCTATTTAACCACATGATTTGAGTAATATGGAAATACATCTATTATTACATTGCAAACTGAAACGAATCACTGTTAAAAATGGGAACACATTAAGGGAATCTCTGAAATTTGTCTACTGTATTTATATACCAATTCTCATGAATGAAGGCAAATATGTGTGTCCCAGGATAATGTTGCAGGATCCAATCTGGGTCATACACCAGGACCAGAGGTTTAGTCTTTTGAACTTTCAGACTTGTACTGAAGCCCATCCTCAGGGATCTTCTCTCTAAGGGAATGTGTGCACACAGATTGGATCCTGCAATATACCAATTCTTTTCACTAGGTTCAGAGGTAATATGTAGAATAGTAGGGTATTTAACTGTGAAAGCTAAATATCTGTAGTGTGCTATGTTGTATTTTAAAAACACAATTCCAAACCCTTTCAGAAGTGCAACCCCACTTCACTCTGTTTCATTGGGATCTCAACTAACACTATACAAAATAGCAAAACCTATTTCAGCAGACTATACAAAATAACAAACAGCTTTGCAGACAAAACTAGATGTCAAAGGGGTGGGGGGGGGACAGCTTTTCTTTTTTTCTTGTAACATTTTTGTTTCTGCTTCAATAAAAAATAATTTAAAACATTTCATAGGATTATTTCTTATAATCAATTTTAACCACGTCAATTTTAATTACAGCCTTGCATCTACTCCTCCACTTCAACATTGCAAAAGGTATCTTTGGCCTTGACTAATAAAGAATTGTGACTCTAGTTCAGATGCCAAGGAAGGGTAAATTAATATACTTCTCAATCAAATGCTGTTTGGTTTAATTTCAAATCAGCTTAAACTTCTGTCCATGTTTAGTTTAAAAACTAAGCAAGTTTCACCAATGTATTTTTAAACCTTCCATCTATCTCAGCCAATACTGTACAGTATTCCCAATAAACTATTTTAGATTTTCATGGAGAAATTTTTGTTTCCCACAAAATGTGTGATGATCTAACATTTAAAGAACTTTCATCTTTGTTCTGAGAAAAAGATGATTATATAGCCAATTCCTTACCTCTGCATTTGTTTCTTACGATCATACGCTGACTGAAATTTTCATGGGGGTGGTGGTGGAATTGCAACAGAAGGATCTTGGCAGCTTCAGCTGTGCTGCATTTCAGCTCCAGACTAGTGCTGACCAACTCCATTTATCATTAACATTAACAGAAAAAAACAGGTGGCAGGCTGGAACCATTCAATGTCCTGAAAAAAGGGGAAGCTAAAATATCAAATTTCCAGCATCAGTTGAGAAATTTCCTTTTGAGAAATTAAAAACAGATTTGAATAAATTTCTGAGGCACTATATTTTCAGAAAAGTTAAATGAAAATACAAAAGGTAACAGTATTGCAAAAAGTAGTTTTGTCAATTTATCATCCAAAATAAGATGAGCTTGCCTGTCTAGACACCTAACTTGCATCCCTCCTGGCTATTCATTATTCTTTGAAACCTCTACTACTATTAGCTGTGAGGGTTTAAATTTTAGTTGATTGAAATGAGTCCCTCACCACCTGCTCAGTCAAGGAGCTATGATGGAATGTTTAGAAATATTCTTACTTTTCAGAAGTAAATAAATAAAAACAACTCTCCATGCTGAGGACAGAAGGACAGATGAAGTTATATTTCTGCTGGTGATATCTAAATGTTGATCAACTGATTCATGTGTTATCCTAAATTGTAATTTAATCATTTTATCAAATAAGTCATAATTGGGTTAACACAAATGCTAAGTTATAAAACTGAAGGGATCAGAATAAAATCTTTTATGAATAACCCAGCTATTGTTCATTCTTTCCTGCTTGCTTTCTGTACTTTGCCTTGATGTAACTTAAAATTGTGCTGACCAAAGAGAAAAAGTTTAGCTGTAATTTTAAATGTACTCCTCAAGGAGAAAAAGGCCCGGGGCTGCATGCCAGCAATTGTGTATTCGGAGCGTAGTGCTGTAACAAGTTGTGCTTAACTTGATACATAAGAAAATGTGTATTGGACGAAAAGAAATCTTTAGCTGCGCAAGAATTGTTAGCGTGAGAAAGCTCATTAGCTACAAAGGGGAAAACTTTTTTTTATTAGTGTGTGCCTTTTCTCTTCTGTCTCGCTGTGTCGGGGGACAAGAGTTTGGGAACACCCGGTTTTGCCTTTGATCAAAAATAAAATGTTTTTTTTTGCAGTAGCCTCGTGTTCAGAGTCTCATTGGGATTTGTTTAGATTCTGAGCTGAAAAACCTTACAAAACGTTGCTTAAAAACTACAATATCTGAGTTCATAGAATATGTTCAAAACCAATTATTTAATAAATGAATTAATTTAATAAGTGTATAAATCCAGCTGTCTGAGTTTGCATTTTCATTAAACCATAAATCAACATTGACTGAATTAACACAATGAGTCAAATTGATGAAATGTATTTTAGCTTAAGAGTTTTATAATGTCATTCATTAGCACAAGAACCCTATTTAGTTTTTTTTTAATATTACTTAAAATAGCAGGTTACTCATTTTAACTGAAAATATAGATTGAATTCATTAAAGTGAAGCAGATTTCATTTTTCTTGTACTATTTATTTTTTCATTTAAAGGTTTAGTTTTTAATATTCTTATAAAGTGCACAGCTAAATGTCTATGGAGATTCTCAATCATCCAGTTCAGGGTTGTCCCAAAGGTGCTTTTTCAACAGCAACTGAGTCAAAACTGAAGAAGCTTCTTGGATGAAAAGCGAAACGTCTTCAAAGAAAACAAGAAAGTCCAGTTGCTTCTTGAAAAACCACCTTTGGGACAATGTTCTTATAAGTTTTTTTAACAGAACTCTTAGCAGTATTCCGTTAATGGAGAAACTAAAAATACCTTTTCCTGCATTTTAGGATGGTCATTGCTGTGACAAGTAGCAGCAACATTAGATAACCTTTATTGTCATTTTTTACTGTGGGCACACTGGCACATCTTAAAAATGAAATTCTGTTGCCTGCTCCCAAAAGTGTACACATACATAACACACAAACATGCTATATACATACATGTATATACCTACACCCTTACATATATTAATGTGTCCATCTTGAATAGAGTGGACAGTGATTAATATATGTATTAATATGTAAAGGTGTAGGTATATACAGCTGTATATATGTATAACTCTGCAAATGAAGTCACCGTAATGTAGTAAAATGAACAATTATTAGAATAATGATTTGTCTGCATAACTGCAATAATGATGTGTCTGCATAATTGCTAGAATAATGATGTAATGCATAATCACTGGGAAAATTCACTGGGAAAGTTCTGTGTCAATATGTGGCTAACCAAATGCGCATTGCACATGGATACTTTGTATGTAGCAAAACCTTCCATTGTATGCCCGTGAGAAACGAACCAAATGTATTACAGTGTATTATCATGTGTAGTCCCTTTGTTCCTGAAAGAAGGGAAGTATAAAAACTGATCTAAGAGCTGAATTTTTATTTCTACACGTATTCTAAATATGCATATACAGGCGCTGTATACACAGAATCTGCTTAAGTACATTGCCGAAGTTGAAACGTCAATAAACACCAGTTTTAAACATGCTTGTTTCTATTGCCTGAATGAGAATCCTTCCCCACGAGCCTGCACCTCGAGCGCACAACACGAAAGGCAACAGAAACAACACGCCGCGCTATTTAATTTTAGCACATCAACCGGCCTGCCACGTGCAGACCCCTGACGGCTTCCGGATGTTTCCTCCCCCCCCCTAATTCCCGCCTCCTTCTCCTCCTACTCCAATAGCTAACCGCAGACCCTCCTCCATCACAGGGGGCGGGGCTTATCGAACAGCGACAAGGAGCAGAACGCGCGACTTATTCCCCCCTCCCCTCCAGGCGAAAAGGGAAGTAAAACCCGCCTCCTGTCCTTTCCGCTCCGCCCCTCGGGCTTTGCCCCGCCCCGTGCAACCAGCCGGAAGGATGCATTCCCGGAAGTTCCGGTGGGGCCGTCGCTGTGTGGGGTAAACAATAATGGCGGAGGCTGCGGTGGCCCCCGGTGGTGGCGGAGTAGCGGGAGCGACAGCCACGGCAGCGGTTGTCACGGCTTCCAGCGCTGGCGACTCCGCCACCACCCTCACCACCACGGCCTCCAGCCTCCCCGCAGCCGAGCCTCAGCCACCATCCGCCGGAGCCGGAGGGGGAAGCATCAGCTGTTGGACTAAGCAAGTCGCCTGCAGGTAACGTGCCGAGACGAGGGCGGGTGATGGCGCCTCTCGTTCCTCTTTCATTCCAGCCCTCCCGGTCCTGACTCGCCTTAATGGGAGCCCGTCGACGCTTTACCTCCCCGCTTTCTTGTTTCTCTCGCCCTGAAGACAAAACCAGACTTCGGCCTTGCTTAAGGTCGTCTCCCGATCTGGCTGGGTTGCCTGGCATTTTGTCCCTCTCTTTTGCATAGAAAAAGCTGCTTTGAATCGCCATCGCTCCCTTCCCTGCAAGTCTGGCTGGCTTGACTTTTTTTTCCGCTGTGGTAGTTATTGAAGCCAAGCTGACAGTTGCGAAAAGCCCAGGCAAAAGGGGTTGCGATTGCGGTGGAGACGGAGGGAACCTTGGGGTCTGCCTCTTTTGTTTTTTCCCTCGATGCCCTTCTCCTTTGGAGCTGGCTGGGCTTTTTCTTATTATCACGTGGCCTCCGCGACGTTTTGTTTTGGTTACTACTTCGCTACTCTGGCGTCCTTTGTATTTCTGTTTCTTCTCATCGGCCCTTCTTAAGTACTATGTGTCCGTAGGCATCCCTCTCGGCAGTTTAAGATTACGGTGTGATCTTTCATGGTTCCATTGTTCGTGTCTGCCAACAATCGACAGTAGTGCACTGCTTTTTGAGTTTAGCATTAAGGTCCCCAGGGTTTTCCCTTCCTTGATGCTGTTTTTCTTTGACAAGGCAGCTGCAATCAGTGTGTTTATTATGTGGAAACTTTAACGTTATAGTAATCAGACTGTGCAAACTCCTTTGTGATGGGCAAAGTAAAAAAAATAAATGGCCGTGTATTTGAAACTTCAAATTGGGATGCATTCAAATTGCTATCATCTATAGGAAATTATTAAAAAAAGAATTAAGTTCATTTTTAGGGTTTGATCATGTATAGAACTGGTTACTTCTGACTTGTTGTGTAGTATTGTATCCTCAGGTAACATGAGTAGTATAGTGTTATTTTGCTCACCAGTTTAATATTCTTCAGAAGTGCCAAAGCCCTCTTATAGATATAAATTTAAATTAAACTCTTACTTTATGGTTGCAACATAGTCTTCATTTTTGCTATCATTTTTTCTACTGAAACCCATATATCTTAATTTTATTTTTTTCAGTTTTGTCCAAAAAGTCCAAAAGGGGCTAACTATTGTAAAAGAAAATCAATCATTTTTTTTCCTTCCTTCCTTCCTTCCTTCCTTCCTTCCTTCCTTCCTTCCTTCCTTCCCTTCCTTCCTTCCTTCCTTCCTTCCTTCCTTCCTTCCTTCCTTCCGTATTTTCTGTCACTTTTTCTTGTTTCAAAATCTAATAAAATTATTACCAAAAAGTGCCAAAAGCTTATTCTGTTAATGTATATTATTGTTAGCCTTGAATAAGTGTTATCTGTTGCTTTTTATTGTTTATTCTGGCTTTGGATAGTATATTTTTCTTTCTTGATTTTGATTTTTTAAATTACTTGCTACCAAAGTCACAAATTATGAGAGGGGTAACTTTATAAATATCTTAAATAAATGCATAACCTAATAAGGTTAGAACTATCAGTAAGATTTGAAAACAAGGCATTAATACATTCAATATTTTAACTGGTGTTCTGGATTATATCTGAAGTTACTATATGGCATTTGTCCTATGAAGGTCATCTGAAAATGTTATGAATATGCAACTGCAAAAATATGAAACTTTGTTGCTAGGCTCACTGTTGAAGTGCCAAGTTAAAAAAAATCTAAATGTAAGGAGAAATTTCATGTACTACGTCAGAGGGAAGAAGTTTAATCTGTATTCCATTTTGTTCTTTAATAATGTGATAATGAATGCTGCAAGTGTTTTTCTTTTTTTCAGAATACACAAAAAATATCAGAATTCAGTGCTGTGTATGGCTAGAAAACTTCATAGGAAATCTGGATAATGAGACCAAGAATTTTCAGTTTCTCTTATTCATAAATTATAGGTTTAAACATGCATTTAGAGATTTTCCTCCTTCTTTCCAAACTGAATAAGGATGGATTCTCTTGGAATAATAGATGGTTCTATTAACATGAATTATGTCTTTTGGTGCTCATGCTGAATCTTTTAGATAAAAGATTGTATTTAAATTTATCTTGAGTAGGTATTCTGAAATTGAGTATACTGTACACTTCATTCTTTTTTTCTGTATCTTAAATTATTAGGTTAAGTTCTCAGTGGCTGTGGTTTCTTTGTTTCTAATGGCTTGTATGAGTTGGCTTCTGCTTAAAAGTGGTCACCCAATGTGAATCTGAATAAAGACCAATATGTAATAATTAAGTCAGGAAATAATATAATTTCAATATCTTAAGCATAATTTCCTATGGGTGTTTGTTGCATACTGAATTGGATACAATTCCCTGATGTAAATAGCAGGGCAGCTTTTCTATGCTCCAATGAATACATGATGATCAGGTAGCTAAAATGGGTCACAGCTAATTAAAGGGTATAGAATCAGAATCTATTTCACTACTCTTCAAAACTGCTTTTTTTAGAAACATAAAATCAGATGCAATTGATTTAAAATGAATACATCTAATGAACAGAGGACAACAATCAGGTTAATTATGCTGTGTTGCCCCAGGCTAAAGATCTCCTATCAGTGAAATTATTAAAAACATGAGATTTTACTATGTTATGGGTTCACTTTACGCTGTTGCTAAAATGAAGTTGATTTAACCAGCTGGCCTAAAGCATCTGTACAGAATACAAGATCAGGTTCGGAGTGGGCGTTGTTGAAATACAATCTGTACAGGTCAAATTGTACTTCACAAAAGATTGTTTAAAAGATTCACTGTTCACTTCATATTTGACAATTGTAACATTTACTGAGTCTGACCTTGTATGTATTTGTCTCATTGTGCTCAAACACTATATGAAAGATGCTGGGAAAGCCCATCTTCAAAGATTGTGAGGTGGAAATAATTAAAACTATTTACCAGTACATTTTTTCAGTTTTATATTCATAATTAGTGTGTATTACAAATTATTTGCTCTAGCATCTCATCCTATTTCTAACTTCCCCCTTCCAAAGCACGTCTATTCCCCTATTACTTATCTGTTAACAAAAGAGCTTTACTGTATATTATTGAGGTCATTTTCTAGCAGCAAATGTACATGTGCATGATCAGATTAAAGTAATGAAATCTCTGCAAGCAGCACATAATCCAAGTTAATGTTTCAATTAAATAGAAATTAGAAACAATGGAGTGCCTTTCACCCTTGGATGTATTGTGTATTTTAAAATCCCAGACTAATTACTGCTACAATTGTTTTGATACTTGTTTCTACAGAGGAATGTAACTTAATAATAATGTAGCAAGTTTGACATAATGTGTTGATTCAATGAAAGTAATGTCCTAGTTTTTTT